>NC_051061.1:16473013-16693013 GCF_904848185.1 Acanthopagrus latus
GTGCTCTTTCTTCTCACCTCCGACGACGGCCACCAGACTTTTTCTTTCTTAAGACAACACTATTTAAATCTGGAGAAAAAAAAAGACAGGTTATTGTTGAGTCTGATTCCACTTATGCTTTGCAGGGTTGCAGAGGGATTTCCAGCTAACATTGGGTGAGTGGCAGGGCACACCATGGCCAGATCATCAAATAACGCTTGGTGTACTGTTGGTAATGAGACTCAACATCAACTTTCTTACAATTTGGACCTTTAAAACCAGCCTACAGTGAAACCAGAAAAGCATTGCACTGGGGGTTTAATCAGTAAATATAGATACTGTTAATTGACATCATATAAACAGTTGGTTATTGAAGTGTTTTAAACTGCTGTTAGTGGACTTTTTCCTTCACTGGTGCAGCAGAGAGAGAAAAAGTGCTTCAGAGTGTAACAATATGCAGATCTTGGATATTGGGATAAACCTTAATGTGGTCGTATTGGTTTCATTATAATGTGATGTGCCAGGAGAGACGGACACAAAAACATAAGCCACAGACAAACTGCATCATTAACGAGAAGGCAGTGGCAGCATTGTTTCTAAAATACCAAAATATATTGTCCCCGATAATTGCCATCTGCCATCATCTACAGTCTGGAACAATTATAATAAAAACTCCATCCCATTAGCTTATTGGAAGGGCTGACAGATATCGGGTATAAGTAAATAGCACAAACTCATACACGGCATCTGTTTTTCGGATGGATATATTTTAACAGAATCCAAAAGTATCCTTCAAGTCCACAACAGCCTAAAACATGGTGTTGAGTCTGTAGCATGCACAGTCTCGTCAATTACTCTGATGGCTGCTCTGCACGGTGATGTAACATCCATTTTACAGACAGAAAGCATTTCACCTCAGGTACAAACACTCCCCCCTTTTGATGTTCCCTCATTCCAAGATGACGATACCCCCTGACACACTGGTAAACAAACTTAGGGGTTGTTTATGAGCAGCAGCATAAAGCGGATATGAATCTGCTGCCTCCTCAAAACACAGATCTAAACATTAAAACTTTACGGGAAGTCTGGAGTCTTGGAGAAAGAACCAGTATGAGGTTCAGATCAGGTCGTGTCATGACAGAAATGATTAGACCCAGGCCTCAGTGGATACTGAATGTTCCTTGTTAATTATTACCCTTTTTCCCACCTCGAGATACATGTATAATGCAAACTGAAAGTGTAATGTTTAATATTGGCGCGGCTGTACTACCGAGGCTGTGTCGTGACTGAGAATGTTGGAGTTGGGGTTGACTCAAAATTTGGGGGTTTGATTTCCCGGAAGAGTTTATCTTTAGTTTATCTTCTATAATTAACAAATCACAGACTGGCAAAAACACAACTGAGCCACATTTTCCACACTGGTATTTTTGATATAGTGTTTTTAAAGCCAAAATGATCCCTCTCCAAAAGAATGTTGTTGTAGAAATAATCTCTGTAGAAAGTAACTAAAATACCTCAAAACACAGTTGGAACTGCAACAGTTGGTTCTGCTGCCACCCCAGCTAAAGCAGAGCTGGAATCACCATCCCAGATGCCCCAACACCCGGCTGAGGACACTTTCCTTCACCCATGCGTGAAACCAAATAAACCGTTCTACTCTACTCCATGGTAAATGCCCCCGATTTTTGTTTTTTTTCCCCCCATAGAAAAAGCAACAGAAACAGTCGACACCCCATCCTCCTCCTCCTCCTCCTCCTGGTGCTCTCCAACCAATAACCTGTTTAGTTTTTCTCACTATCTCGAGACGCTCGTCCTAATTCCTCATTACCGGCGTCACTCGGCCGTGCCCCCACCAAATCCTCCTAATCTTAGGAGACCAGGTCCATCGCATTGCAGGGGGTTGACCGGGATGGCCCCCTTGGTCTCCATCAGCCAGCTCCTCCGTCAACCATCATCGGAGAATCGATTGTTAAGAAGGTCAGAGTGAAGGAAGCTCATGTGCTCACCTTTCTTGGCACCAAGGTTCTGAACATCGTTGAGAAATGTCCAGAAATAACAAAAAACCTATTTGGAGGCTGATAAAATCATTGTTTACTGAAAACTTTTCGAGGTGCTAAAATGGACAAGGTGGAGCGTTAGGAACCAACGTAATTGATAAGGAAGCAAACCTGGATATCAGCGTCATCATTTCCAGAATTTCTGCCTGTCCAGATGTGAACACTAATGACTGAGTTTTCTTATTATCTTTACCCTGGCAGGAATTTTGCAAAGCTATTACAAATATCAAGTTTTTTCATATGTACAGAAGGCCAACAATCTGTCAAACTGTCAAAAAGGCCTGATACTACAGTATTTTATGCTCATTATTAAAGTAAAAAATGAATATCATACTGTTGAGTTGACGATTGTTGATGATCGTGTCAGAAAGGATAATTAAATTGCCGTTGTTCTGAGAAGAAAAGCTTTTTCTTTTATCTTTGCATTTCCTGAGACAGAGCTCGGCAGTTGACAAGTAAACCAAACGATTATGTCCAACACATCCTGGAGCCACTCCTTTCTAACCGCTAATAACTGTTATTTGTTGTGTGACAAGGCAATTATGATGCATGGTTCTTTGGCTTGTCACTGACTGTGCATCAGCCCCAGCATTTGTCTTGTTGAGTTGGTAATAAGAGGGAGCCATAATACCATTAGCACACTCTTATCAGAAGGCAGACAGCACAGACCAGATAAATCTGCATTGTTTGTGTCCTCTTCTTTTGCCAGGTTGTGTACTGTTTTTCTCGTTCTGTCTCTATTCTGCTGCTTTTCTGTAGTTATTGTCATCACGTTGGAGGGCCATTGATGTGCCAAATCACAAAAACACTGGTTCACTGCCTGTCATATCGACTAGGCCCTCTCACTCAACCTGCATCGACTGACTGAGTGCAGAATCAGCATGGTTTGATACTCACTTTAAAAACTGCATTTTCCTGTATACATTTGTGAAAACTGGATTGATTTATCTTGAATTAAATTAATTTATTGAATAAGAAAATAGATGCCTGATTGCTCTATGTAATTACAATATAGATAAACTATAATTTCTGCATCACGGCTGTTTGCCTCTGTGCAACAGTCAGGCTGCTGTTCCTGAGCTGTGGCGCTGAATAATGGCCAGAACATTTTTTGCAGAACATTATGATCTCACAGTACTTTGACTCTCAGACCTTTTGAATATCAAATCTAATTTTATGCTATAAGACGTGTGTATGTCAAATTTTATAATGTTAAATATATGAATTATTGAGTTATGGCCAAAATGTGTTTTGCGAGGTCACAGTGACATTGACCTTCAACCTTTGGCCACTAAATTATAATCAGTTCATCCTCGAGTCCAAATGGACATTTCCTTCAAGGCTTTCACAAGTATTGGATGGATGGCCTGATTTATGGATATATAGACGGACTGCAAACATAATGCCTCCGGCCATGGCTGTCGCTGCTGCGGAGGCATGAAAATTGTATCTGGTGATCTTTGAAAAAAGCTAAAAGAGTACTTCAAAAGCAAGAAGGCAATCCAGGCTCTCCACATGTAAGAAAATGAACATTTTACTGCCTTTGGGTCTCAGGAGGATTTATTTTGTTTTTCGGAGCCTTGATGAGGACCTATTGTTCAAAACATGTTGGCTTTTGTAATGATTTAGCCACTCGAATATGGGCGTTTTACATTTTGAGTGCCTGGATTGTCCTGTTGTTTTTCAAAGCAAACATTGTGTACTTCAGTTTGGTACTTCTTAACTCAAATTGCCCATTTAACACAGTTAAAAAGTTGATTGCACTGTCAACATTTGGATTAGATTGACCAACACCAACAAGATGAACACTGTTGTATTTTGAACCGGTTGAAAGTTTTGCGTAGCAGCTAAAACCAGACGGAAGAAAGGACGGGAAAAAGTTTCATGGTTGTGCCTTTTAAAACGTTTTGCCAATCAACTGTATTGTTTAGGCAAGTGCTATTGTATTTTTAATCTTGATGTTTTGAGAGACAGAATACAATAAACACAAATATCCATTTGAGACCAAATTGTTGGGATAATTGTTTTATGATATTAGACAATGGTGCTTTGATTTGCTTTGATTTGTTTTAATGACTGTCATATATTTGAAGGTTCTAACGAGATTTTCCAGCCAGACAGAGTGACTTTAATGTGGCGTGTTTGGATCTGGATGTAGAAGGGACTTTGATTACCGGTCTCTCAGTCTCTCATTACCAACTCATGTCAGAGAGCTCTTAGCGTATGTTGGCCCTGGAGTCCCTGTTATCTAGCTAAGTGTTGCTACGCATTACAGCAATGCTGAAGTAACCAAGCAGAGACCATACGAATGTAGCTGCATGTGCTTTCTTGCTTGTTTTCTTTGCTTGCTTTAGATGCAAGGACGACATGGAACAGGTTTTGGAAAGGCTTAGTAATTTCATTTCCATTAACACTAGACAGATTTTTATATGTTTTTCATCTTAGAAAAGTCATTACCCAGTCGAGTTCCTCTTTCATTAAGATAATTAATACATACAACAACACTGTAATTGCAGTGTAATGATCAACCTTTTCAAAAGGTGCAGAAATTTGTATTTTGTGACTTAAACGGATCACCATTTTCACTGCAGACCTTCCCATCCTCTTGCTCTGTCTCAGATAAAATACTAAACACAGTGACTCCAGATGTACAATGAGTACAAGACAAGGCCCAAGAGTTTACTGTTTAACCTTGACAGTCTAGCCGTGTTTAAATGTTTATAGCTAATCCCCTTGTGTCTCTCGCAAACACGACATGGAAACTAAAGGTCACAGATAAATACTTCAGGCTCTGTGAGCGAGACATTTAGATATATCACAGAGCAGCACTGCGATTAATAGAACTGTAGTTTAGAAGATAACAGCGTGTAACTTTGTACGAACTGCACACTGGCTCGACATTTAACCTATAAGGGGCAGATACGTTTTTATCGTTGTTGTACATGGCCCGTTCATTTTTCCTACTCAGCAAGTGCAGTTGGAGCTGCAGCTGTGACAGATAGCATGGAGGCATTCATAAATCTGCCAAGTGTGTTTAGACACATTATGTTTAACTCTTTCTGAGCTGAGAACTTTCAAGTTTTCTTACGTGTCAGAAGTCATCCAGTGATAGTTCGGTATTCATCCATGGATACATTGCAAACAGGCTTTCATTTTTAATGGTTCCAGTTTGCCAAAATGTAAACAAATGTATAGCACCATTATGCTACTGTTTACACCACCCAAAGCCTCGTATAAACTGTAGCTTCGAAACTTGGGGCATGATTATCCACCGAATAGAAGATAAGGATGGAAAACAAAAAATAATGATAACAGGAGTGGAAAACTGTTTCACATTAATAAGTCTCTGAATGTCTCGTCGGCAAAGCCCTTATATTCCAACTAAACAAATCCTCTCCTGGAAGGTGCACATATTCAGTCTCCTGTTGTTTCTTTTCATAAAGCAGAATGAAAGCCACATTTAGGACTCGTGCCCTCGACTGTTGTTGGTATCAGTTTTATCATCTTGAAAGCCGGTGTTAGATGGTCTCAGTTTACTGTGAAGGGGAGCATTTATTCACATGAGGAAGAAATAAAAAGGTGGTTGACATCATGACTTTAACCCTTTGATGCTAGAATGTGCTGCATGTCAAAAGCAGTGAATCGTGAGCCTCTGTTTGGATTTGTGAATATAAAAGAGGAGTGCTATAATAATATACTTTAATTTGTACAGAACCTTTTCAAAACACACTTCCAAAAAATTGCTTTACAGAAGCAAATAAAACACAAAGCAAATAAAATGAGCTAAAAGCCATTAAAACTAAACACACAAAATACAAAAAGAATAAAACAGAATCTCTTGATGCAAATAAAATCACAGGAAAGCGAAAAAGAAATTTTAAAACTCTAAGTTTACTTTGTGGATAAAAAAACAAAAACGTCTCTTTGGTTTATTACCAAATGAACTTCAAGATTAATTTAATTATCATTACAACCCGAGTTTTACAATGATAGTTACAGTATGGTGATACTGCAGTGGATATATCTTTATCTCTTGGCAGCAGGCTAGAGAGGCTGTGGCTGGGCTGGCTGTTTCTTTTAGTATCCTTTTTATTAAGTATTCACATAATTATATTCAACCACTTTTGTGTTATTTAACAATGGATCGGTACACCAAATTAATATCTAGATATTGAGATGAGATTCATCTTTTCATTTTTGTTAAAACAAAGTACTTAAAGCATAAAATCAGGCTGTCTCCCTGCAGCATTGTTATTATGCGTAACAGCTCAATTTGTATTCCAAAGTGTTGTTCCTTTCCCCCTCACTTACCTTGGCTGAACTCTAATAAAGTGAGAGTTCAGTGAGTGTTCAGTCAGCCAACATATATTTGAGGTCTTCTGTAATTCGGATGCAATCCCTCACATCAACGCCACAGTATCTTCACAAGCATCGGGGTGTTTTTGTGATTGAATGAGCAGACTTCACAGGCAGTGCTGTGGTGATAAGGTAAAGCTAGACAAACAAAGTCTGGTTCATGATAACAAAAGGTACTCAATCATTGAAATGTCAAAACACATTCAGGATTTTAAAAAGTGCGACCTTTTATTTGTATGCTTTAATAGACCTTACAAGCAACAGCTGCTGCTCTGCTCTCAGGGCATATGAAAGGTTTCTGAAGTTTTAAATCAGTCTCCATACTTTGTATGTTTTCCTGTCTTAACTAATGGTCCAGACCCAGTGCTCATACACACACATGCACTCCTGTAATACCAACAGTGGGCTCTCATTCTGTACCAAACAAGTGTGGACCTTCAGGTCATTTTGAAAAAGAAAAGAGAAATAGAATACAACATTTTCTTTAATGGTATCTCCCATAATATTACTGCAATTGTTTCTGTCATGTTCATAAACATTTCACTGTGATATAAATAATGGCCACTATAATAGAGAATAAATAATGTTTTATAATATCTTGGACTTGAGTATTTGGACTGGAGAATTAGCAACAAATCTGACTTCTTTCCAGCTTTTTCCGAGCTTTAATTATCTGAAATATATTCACATGTAAGTAAATATTTTTTGAGATTAATTACACCAGTGCACTAATTTGAATTTTTCTCTGAGGGGAATTCACATTCTTCTGTGTTATTGTTGATCATTTTTTTATAATCTGTGTTGAATGCAAAAGTGCATTTTAACGAGAGCTTCCTCCCTCCCGTGGATTATATCTTATTTTGTATTTACTCTTAATAATGTAACTGGAGTCAGGAGAAAACACATTTCCTGACGATCAACAGGTTTCGAATCACGGGTTGTTAACAATTTGCACTTCTTGTGCATGTTCATGTAATTTGTTTTGAAATCGTTCATGTGTACAGCAGGGTCAGAGAAAAAAAAAAAAAAACACAAATTTTTTTTGTTATAAGGAAAAATTAGCTGTACTCATTTGCTGATCTGTCCTTGTTCATCCATAATTGTGCATTAATGCTTCTGTCAGTCTTAACAGTCCAGAGGAGACTTTTTTTTAACTGATAAAGGGATTGCATGGGCCTTACTGAGCAATATGCTCATCTTGTAGAACTGCCATCATCAGGCTGGTTCGTGCCTTCATGGCAGCCGTGTCCTCTGAGGGCTGTTGTTTCCTGTACTATCTTTCATACCTGGAAGTGGTGTTTCAACACTTCTTGGTCTTTTATGGCTTCACAATTTTCAGTTTATAGTCCCAGTAATGAAACTATTAGTTCAACTATTGTCATGTTGACAGCAGAACATTGTCTGGCTTGTCTCCTCGTAAATTCATACTCATTAAAATAGTTTTATGACCTTTTACTTCTTTGGCCTCTGTCTCCTCTGCGGAGGTTTTCCTACCAGACCTCTTAACCCCAATGCCACATTTTCCCAGTCCCGGCCTGTTTAAGAAAAAAGAAATCTATAAAAATAAAACTACTGGGCTGGATGGGATGCATTAGGCATTTCAGTTACCTGCAGCTGGTGGTTTTAAATCATTATTTTATAATCCAGACATTGACATATTCAGCACAAAAACATGTCAGTGACAACAGCTGTGTGATCGGCTTTGTGGGCATTTAACATGAGTGAGTGCAGATGAACAGAAGGACGTTTGCCGCACTCAATTCAGAAGCAGTCTTCGTGTTTTCATGAAATTATGCTTACCTGCGTTTTCTTTTCCTCAAACAATAACAGACTTGAGACCTCTTCAAAATCACTTCACTCACAGATGAAAATGTTGAAACCTTCATTACTTATTTAGATCATTTGGACAGACACATACTGACCTAGTGTGCTTCTCTAAACCCCATTTAGATTTGTTTGGAACTAAAAGGACTGTTGTAGGACTTAAGGCTGATAAGGCTGATATTTTAGCAGAGCAGAACTGTAGAGTATTTTTTAAACATTATATTTATTATATTTCTCCATACAGTACAAGAAGATAGCACTGAGATCAACAGCAATAATACAACAGGGAAATAACACATTGTTCAGGAAAGGGGGTGTATGCAAGTCATTTGCACTTGAAAGAGATAGTATGATAGAAAAACCCATTCTGTTTCTCAAAAGTGATATATCTTAATGTTCTGCTGCACACACGAAAACCTTTCACAATGTTTTTCACAATAAACCCCACAAGAGGGAGAGCTGAAAAACTAAATACAACTCCAGAACAAGAAAAGGTTAAAAGACCCTGGAGAAGGTTACAGAGAGATCCTGGCACATTACATATTTCACTGTCTCTGCTGTCACAATCAAACAAAGGAGAAATAATCAGGTGATTTAATTGTGGCTCAAACTGCTCTGCTGTGGTGGTAATCAAGTCATTACTTTATAATGACGATGTTATCTGACAAAATGAGCACAAAGTGAATACAGGTTAATGACTGCAGCTTTGAGAGGACTGTTGGACTTGGCATCATGTTTGATATTGTCATGGCTTGAGGCACTGAGTTAATTGTTTTGTATTACAGAAATTATGAGTGCAGCCACTGTGTGACATGAAATACAGGAAGACACAAGCGTGCTTTGAGACTCCTTACTCCACACCATGGATATGTACCATGTTGTGACTCCTGGTGGCAGAAAAGACAACAGTGTGTTGGATTTTATGAGGCTGAAGCAGGGACATCATAGGGAGCTGCAACCACACTGCGGTGGAAACGCTGGACACTTTTACTCTGAACAAAATATCAAAGATCCTTGCATTAAAACGAGCCGTAGGGGAAAGAAATAATCTGACATTTAACTCCCTTCTAAATCACAACTTGTTGTTTTCACACTTTGATTCTCATACGGATTTAACAAATATGAGTCTGACAAAGTTCAGCTCAGCCTGATAAGCTCTTGCCACCTTACAGAGGGTAAACCTTTTTGATTTAATTAACAACGCGGCTTCCTCTTCGGCACTATCCCAGGTCCCATTAGTGCGGATCAACCGAGAATCCCGCAGCTCTTCATCCCTTCAAAATGTTTCTTCTCTGGCGTCTAATGAGCCTCACAGGACAGCCAGTGTGCTTTTTTTTTTAAAGTTGGTTTCCTCTGTGCTATATTTAATGCTGTTAAAAGGTCAAAAGCAAAGGTGAAATGACTCCGTAATGAGAGCACTGGCAGCTATTAATCCTGATTTGTCCACAACTAGTTGTACAAGCCCTCAGAACAACTTATGACCTTAGCTTGGCATTAATTAGTAGTGAGCTTTAAATCATTAATACAACATTTTCTAGAGAAAACAGTCCGTGTATCCATAATCATTTTTCCTTTTAAATTGCATGATGATCTGATGGCCCTCTCTGCAGGATATGTACATAATGGTTCGTGCTCTGCTAGCTGCTCAGAGTTCTGTTAAATATAAGGATCTCCTCGGTGATATGGTGGAGTCAACAAATCGATAAACTCCCCACTAAGCCCAGTGGAGGGAGGGCTGACAGCGGGCTTT
Source organism: Acanthopagrus latus (assembly GCF_904848185.1). Classification (NCBI taxonomy): domain Eukaryota; kingdom Metazoa; phylum Chordata; class Actinopteri; order Spariformes; family Sparidae; genus Acanthopagrus; species Acanthopagrus latus. The sequence goes on from NC_051061.1 coordinate 16,482,980, forward strand.
AACAATTAAAACTATATCAAGAGAATGAGGTGAAACAAACTGTTCAATGTTCTTTTACTGGATCAGATTAAACATGAGGAAAAATTGACTGACTGGTGTTACATCTTACATGTCCAGGCTATTTTGATTACCAAGGTGCATCAGTAAAAATCTATGTAAAACGTATGATCCTGGGGTGTATGTAACAATCGTTCAGGGGTAAAAGCCTGTGTTAATTCATGTTTAAATGTTCGTGGGCGACAGTCTTTCCCCTGCACCACCTGCATGTTCGGATCAGAGATAGAGTGGAAATGATTGAGTGCTCCTCAGAAGCCACATTTTACACAAACATCGGGCATGATATAATATTCACGAGGCTCCAACCCAGAGAGGGAAAAACGTGTGGAAACGACACCTTACACATCTGTAGTTTACGTGAAAGCATTCCTAACCACTGTATTTATTCCTTAGTTCCTGACTCAATGATAGCTGTGGGGATGTAAAAACAAACTCATAAAATATTAACAAAGGTAGAATTGAAGCATTTTACCAGAGAAACATCACATGCTTCCCCCACAAAGGCCTCAGATTCGGATAAGTAGTATTTTATTATATGGTGAGATATTTTTGAAATATATTTCTGTCTTGGTAACATACCAGAATGAGCTGCCAAGACATAAGTTTCAATGGAACATTATCATTACATTATGGTGTGGGTTGCCCTTTTCTATTTATGCAATAACAAATAACATTGTTTGTGGCAGTATCTTTTTGGGGGGAAGCAGACAGTGCATGGGGTTTTTGCACCCCAATAAGTGTTTCTGGACAAAATGAGAAATGAGGAGTGGATTTGCTGTGAAAAAACAGAATTCCATCCAAGCAATTAGCTGCACTTAGTGCACAAAAGCTGAACAAATCATACTTTCACAGGATATGATCTTAGTAATTACACTGTGTCACATGATGCTTTTACAATAAGCAGCATATCTCTCAAATTAAAAGCTGCAGATGCCCATCTGCCGACATGGCTTTACAGATTAAATCAACTGTACAGGCAGTTGATTAAAGATGGTTAAGGCTATAAGTAGCTGTGAACCACAGATTTGGTACAAAAGATGATAAGAGTCTGAAGCAAGTGTAAACTGAGGCTGCCATTGTCGCTTTAATCACATTATACTCCTTTTATATGTATTTAAATCTGTGCACTGACTACAGAATATGTAATCAAAGTGAAACAAGCGTAACATACTTTAGAGGAATTAGTGCAACCATCTGCACAAAGACATTAAAATGGTAGAGTACATTTATGCATGAGCCAGTCATCCAGAACACCTGAATTCCCCAGTTGTGTTGCTCAACCTGTACAGTACTAAATGTTCAAGTAACGCCTGTTAACTGCAATCAGATCCTCAGACCTCTGCAGAGCCTTTTCCCTTTCGAGTAAAATCATCTTACAGTGGTCAGACTTTTGCCTAAAAAGATGTGGTTATTGATGACAGTCCCAAGTCACCCTTAAATACTGAATTTAATTAAATTGTATCTTTGGAGCTATGCAGCAGTAGCAGCAGTCTCATTTTGAAATAATGAAGTATGGTTTTCGCCAAAATCAGGGAGTGAACAGAGGCTCACAGGAGCCTAAAACAGCCGGCAGCAAGTTACTGAGCTGGCAAGCGGTGCTTGTTTTCAGAGGCCAGGGCATTTTTTTTAAGGAAAAAAAAAATATGTTTTTGTTTTTTTTTTAACAACTGGCTGAGTAAATTAGAATAAGTCAGATCATCATCCAGAGAAAAACAAATCCTCTTTTGATACACTGGTGAAATTAAATGAAAATGCTAGTGGCTGTTTAGCGGCTCTGTGAGCACAATTTTGACATTGAGAGTTGAAAATAGATGAAGCAGCCTTCACAGGAAATTTAAAACTCTACACTTAAGATATTTCAGAATTGCCAATCATACACGGGAGAACACGGGTATTAATGAAACTGGTTTGATCTCATGGGGGCTTGTGGCGGTTTGTGATCAAAAGAAGTTCAACACTCGCCTTTAATCAGTGTTAATGCTCCATCAGCTTCACTTTGTTAACACCATCAGTTGATTAGCTGGATACATGGGGGCTTGAGGCATGTGTCTCCTGAACCTGTTTTTGTTTATTTGCATTTGTCTGCAATGACTCATTCCAGGTGACTTTGAAAGGAATTCATTCTCAGAGTGGGGAAGGATCTACCAGGGGTGCTGCTGTTGCTGTTTTCCATGCTGCAAGGCTTCCATTTCATCAACAAATGATTTGACACTAATCTATATGGTAATTGCAGCTTCCTGATTCTGCAAAATATAAGCAGTCATCCCCATAAGTATGTGTTTTCACATGGTTTTGAGATAAATGGGGAAGTAATGATTGTTGTGTGAAGCAACCTGATTTACGAAGGTTGTGTAATAGTTATATTTATCACCCATCATTAATGAGGAAGAAGTATTAAAGCGATTTTCTTGCTTTGAATCATGCTCCATTTATAGATTTATAAAAATCATGTATTTTCTCACACCTTCTGTGTTCTGTCGCGGGAAAGGTAAGCACAGCAATTACTCTTGTTGTGTTGGATTCCAACATCTGAATCTCCAGTTGCAGTGGGTGTTCTGGCATCTGTATTCAAACGCCTGTGAGAACAGGCCAAAATTATTATGAAGTCGCTGCACCAACATCCTTGGTTGACATCTTTAGGAGGACAGCTGCTGTTTACCTTGACGTAGGTGTAAAACAAGTATGTTTGACAATGTGTGAAGGCCCGTTAGGCAGCAGGGAGGAGGACAATACAACATTAATCACACTGCTCTTCCTCAGATCCCAGGATGTGATATTATTAGAAAGCACAGCAGTGCCATACATGTCGCAGCAACAAATTAAGCCAAACTACCCACAGCCCCTCCATGTTTCTTCTTCTCTGTGCGGCCAAACCTCCTAAGTGCCTACGCCTGTTGTGCATTTGCATTGGCGCTAACTAATAACACCCACCAGTCCTTAACATCAAACTCCCCAACACTGAGTGACTCATCAATTATACATGAGTCACTTTTGTGCTGTCTGAATGGAGCATCTTCTTCTTGGCTCGTTAATTCATTAGAGGGAATGTGCAGCTCTGTAGACACCAGCGCAGCTCGACAGTTTGAGCGTGGTAATTTCACTTTGTTTATTCAACAGTGAAACAAATGATTAATAAATTTTGTTTTTCCTTTTTCCTGCTCTTTTAGTTCAGCCATAATGACATATTTTTTTTTTTTTTGCATTGTGTGACAGTGTGAATGCTAAGCAAACCAACAAAGAGAGACAGGCTGTAGATACATTTCAGACGATTGTCTTTGTTTCAGAACTCGTTCATTTTCATCTTAAAGCACTGCAGGCAGCCTTAGCGGATATGATCTGGCTGCAAGTGGAGAAATGAGTCTACTGACTTGCTGAAAGGCTGCTGCTTTTGAACTCAGTGCTATATTCAGCACACCTTGCTCAATGATGAAATAATCAGGGGGTGTTGTCAGTCACTGTTAGCCTTTTAGACTAGAAGCTCTACAACACCAGTAGGGGGAAGCCAGTCATGCATAGTCTTGACACTGATTGGGTTTGATGGCGCTTTGAAAATGTTGTTGCTCATTGTGCTATTTTAGAGGGTTTATCCACCCCCCCCCCCCCATGTTTGTTTTCGCCAAAATGTCCAGAACACTTTGTGCCGCAGAGCCTCTGAAGTGCCGGGCAGAAGTGATGACTGATCGTATCATGAAAGGAGCTTTCCATTAGCCGTTCATTTGAGGCATGGTTATGCTATACATTGATGTGTAACACACATGCTGCCACGCTCAGATATAATCAATCTAATTCATGAATCCCCGAGGCTGCACTGTACGAGTGCTGCTCCGTTGGCTGTGGGCCATTTTGAACTGTACATGTGGTTTATGTAAAGGTAACACAGTGTCCTGAGGGTTTGGCCAAAGTCATCATGCTCTATTATGTTTCTCACAGCCATCATTTTGCATTTGTCCTCCACAGCCTCAGAATGGGCCTGACTGGACATGCAGACCTTTGTGAAATAAGAAAGAACCAGAAGAGAAATGTGTTTTTCGTGTTTTAATGTAAAAGCTGTAGAACATGAAGACTGTATCAGTGAAAGATTGTTTTTTCTTTGTTTTCTATGCAGTTGTTATATACATGGTTTACTATTTGCAGTGGTAACACTGCAGAATGTTAGTGACCATCATGGAATAACCGCTTAATATTTTACAATCCAATGGCTATCACCAGATTGCACGATTTTTCATAATACCAATGATATAATGGATGCATATAATGTATTTACTTTGAGCATCATTTCATTTGATCCTTAACACACCAATTTATGTTTGATGCGGTTTCACTGCAGCACAATTAGTCCCCGATCACGCAGAGTCGTGTCACTACAAGTGAGGTGGCTTTAAACAGTCTTTTTTCGACGAACGGTGTGTTGCACCTGTGGAGAGCGTTCAGAATGTTCCAAAAAGGTTCAAACTCGGGATAACAGCAGCTATATTGGGTCACCTGTTGCTTTAACTCCAGGTAAAGAATGACGAAGGCAGTCTGCGAATGTGACAAAATTGATTTCCATCAGCAATAATGTTTTTTATGTTTTATTATAGTAATTACCACAAACAAAGCGAGTTTGACTGCCATATGATTTTCGTGTTCATTTGCCCTTAGCAGCTAGATTACTTTACTGTAGATTGGCAGTACACCCAGAGCAATGACAGTCACAGAGGCTGTTTGTTGGTGTTTGAATTCAGGTTGACCTCTGACTAAATTCAGACCCCACCAAAGGCTCCAGTACTCTCTGTGCTTTTTCTCTATTCCTCTCTGCTACATCACGTCAAATCTACTTTTTAATCTCCAAAGTTTAAAAGTAAGGTCTGGGCTTTTTTCCCCTCTTCGGTAAACCGCTCCATATCAGACCACAATCTGAACAGGTTCAAAGTTTCTTATTGTAGGTCTAAAGTGAATTTTCATCCAAAATAGCTGCTCATGTGTTATTGATTTAGGAGTTCCAGCTCAAAGTACTTTACATTCAGGACACCTTCGTTGTGAGACTCTGCCTTGCATGCAGAGCTGTTCAGCACACCACAGCCCAAGTCTGAATGTCAACCCACAACAGTTTTGCTGATAAATCCCACTGCTGCCATCTATCTCGAGTCGGGATACAAGCCTCTATAAATAACTCCCGAGCTGATTTGGTGTTTACAACGTGTAATCCTGTGAACACTAAGTACCTGTGGGGTTGATATGGAGCGAGTAAATCTGTCACAGAGAACGTAGCACATGAATGTGTTGCGCTCGTTTGTACAGTATGTGGAAAAAGTTGATTCCAATCTGCATTTATTTTTCATAGCTAGTACATTTTACTCAGGGTCAGGGGAGGACTGGAGATTTTGCTTTAGGTGGGGGATGGAATGATGCAGGTAAAAGGTTTTACACAGGATTTATAGTGTAGACAGAAATCAAGGAAAATGCAATGACAGCTTAAAAAATGATGCAAGTAAAACTCAGAATAATAGTATCATAAAAAATCTACTGCTGCTACATGTTTCTCACTATCCAGCGTTCGTCCTTTTTGGGCTTTTAACCTCATCAATTACTGGGCATATGTCCTGTTAATGTCCTCCTTCCAATATGTTGTCAATCATGTGTACAGACAACTGTTTGGCTCTCCTCAGGCTCTTTGCTGTTACATCCCAGTAGGTTTTACAGTTTTTGCACTGTCTACCATTAGATGTTTTTTCTTCTCATTTGGCTGTGAAGATAATTTGAATTGAGCCATTACACCAAAGTTAACTGTTTACCATAATTGTAATCTAATCACTGCGCCAAAGCAAACACACACAGTGAATCTTGTTCTTGTCACTTACGTTTCATGCACTTGCAGTCATATTAGACTTGTCCTTCCAATCAACCCTTCTGAAGTCGTGCCCATTTTCACTCAGAGGTGCAATCACAGTCAACGAATGCAGAGAACCAGGAATAACCTTGGTCAACTTTCCTGTCTCCTGTTAAACTTTTCTTTGCTAGGTTTGTCTTTGTAGGCACGAACAACAAGATACATACATAAAGTATTTTACATAAATGCCAATGCTAACTCACAATTTTCCCATTTAAGACTACATGGATTTCCATTCATTCAGACCTCAAATTGTGCAGTTTTGCTGTATGTAGTCCTTGCATTTGGCCCAGAAGAATCTAATACACTGTGCCACACCTTGCTAAACTGGACTGGCTTTGCTATATGTCTTATTATCAGGCTTGTCTGACCCAGCAACAGTGACTAATAGTAACTAAGTATCTGTAACAGCTCACACCTGCTGTCATGAACATGGTGTCTTTCTCATGCGGATGAGAGCCAGAATCAAAATGCCGGGGCTGCTACACATGGCTCCTTGGGGTGCATGTTCAAAAGAAAATTACTGGTATTGTTTGGATGGGACCCACACAACAAATACATCAGGCAAAAGTGTATCTGAGGGAACAAAAGACAGAGAGAGGCTTATTTCAAAGATGAAAGTCCTATGTGATAAAAAATAATTGCACAAAGTGAAAGGGAGGCAACTGCAACTCAAAGTCAAAGTGAGGCAACAAAGGAGGCAAAATATTGAACAGATGTCTGGAGTGCTGAACGACTGTGCTGCCCGGTTAATAAACACTGATGAAGAATGAACAGAGCTGTGTGAAAGGCACACACAGCCACACACGCACGCACGCACGCACATGCACAGTAACAGTCACAATTCAACCCCCCACCTATTTACGTTCCCCAATAATTTACTGCGAAAGGTAAAGCCAACCTGTTATATACTGCACAGTACATGTGCAAGAGCCCATCAATCTAAAGCAGAGTGATGATCCATGGTTTATACAGTTTATGTTCTATCTACCAATCAACATAAAGCGCCATAGATCTAATAAAAAGCCATCCATGAGGAAACCTCAAATACACCAGAAATGAAATCGAACTTCCACTAAATGGAAGTGCTGCTGAATACTGCCGCGTGAGCAGATCTTAGTACGGGCGGCAACCACAGTTCTCATCATAAACTGATGTAAGTTGAGGAAGGGGAGAGGGGTCTGGCAAACACACACACACAAAAAAACCCTACGAGATTTGATGAGACAGAAAGTCCCTTCTGGCATGTTACTGTACAGTCAGCAAGCAAATCCTGTCACAGCTGTTGCCAAGTCTCATCTTAAACTCACCCTTCTTGGGAATTAAAAAACACCTTCCACCTACTCTGTGATATTTCTGTCTCCTGAAAAAAAAAAGAAATGTTTGAAGGGGTATCTAATTGCTTGATTACAGTTCCTGTCCGGATCATGACACAATCATTAAATCAAACCATATTTTGAACCAACAGGTGATCGGTGCAGCGCGGTATGCTGCCAGCGTGTGACTGGCAACTGAAAATACAGAGCGTGTTTGGAAATTAGGGTGATGTGAAGGCACGGCGTGCGTCCAGCTTCCTCTCAGTGAGTGTCAGCTTTTCAACTTCACAGTGAAGGAAATGGAGCATTTAGAGAAGATTTGGTTCCTTCATGGCTGACACCTTAAAGAAGGCTTGTCACGGGGGCAGACACTCGAGGAGGAAGATGCTTGCTTTCTCGGATGCAAATGAGATAGGATCCATCCTCACAAAAGATAGGGCCTTACTGTCTATATATATATCATCATGCAAATGCATGACTGTTTGTCAGATGTGCATCCGGACTGTGCCTGTATATTCCGCTGACTATTTTTGTTCAATATTATATGCTGTCGGCCATTCTTCATTTCTTCCTTTTTACTTTGCTCCTTAAGACGAAAAGATATCAGTGAGAAGAAATGCATGTAGATTCGTTACTTGGTATTATTATAATATGAAGAATGAGTCCAGGAATCAGTCAGTCGATCAATCGACAGTTAGTCTTTCTTTAATGATTTGACAGTTTTGTTTTCAAGCAAAAATGGCAGTTGACTTTTTTAAGCTTCTTAATAGTGGAGATTTGCTGGTTGTCCTTGCCTTTGGTGAAAAATGCATCAGGAATGTGTCGGCTTAAAAATGTTGATAGAAATTAAAATAGTTACCTGCAGCTCCGACTATCTATCTACCTGTTTGTAGGTATTAGATAACAGGCTACAACATAATGCTGAATTCCTTGATTGCCAAGCTTTACCTAAACCAGGCTCTTTGAGCGGTCAGTAAACTGGAAACTCTTGAGTTCTTCATTTCATTTCATAGATACAGACAATAACTAACTGGGGTTACAAGGTTTCATTCTTTCTCCATCACTGTCCTGCTTTCTCATCTTTATTCTCTGTCTCTGCAGCATCCGCTCTCTGACATGCCCATACTTGATAAGACCCTCTTGATGCTTGGCGACCAATCAAACATGACATCCTGTGATGGTAATAATAGCAAGAGAGGAACAGTAAGAGGAGTGATGATGGGGCAAAGAGTTCCCAAGTGACATTTACAGTAATAGATAGTCTCAGTTGAAGCTGTGTGTGGGAAAGTGGTCATCAGTTTTACTTAAAAAACACTTGTAGCTTTTTTCTGGAGCTTTCAACGCAGTCTCCCTGTCTTTATCAGCCGATGGAGATGGTTCTGTTGTTGCAATCTGAGTACTGACTCAGATCTGAGTAAGGACTTCCGACTTTAACATTGTGCGCAGGCTGTGGATGGTTTGCCCCATGTTCTGTGGAAAACAGGCAAATCTAGACCATGCCATTAAATGTGTGATGTAGTTGAAAAAAAAAAAAAAAAAAAAAATCCAAGCAGCTTGAGGTTGTGTTTGATGGATGGGTCAAACGAACCCAGTGATGAAGTTCAGTTATGTGGTAACAAACATAGGGCTGTGCAATATATCGACATTATATTGTTATCATGATATGAGACTATGTATCATCTTATATTTCATATATTTTATGATGTTCAGACTGTTGTGAAAGTTATAGCTATAGTTATTATAGTTTCACATCGCAGAGTTGTTCCCAAAATGTAGCCTTCATAACAGAATCCACTCCTTGGATGAACTCTATCCGGAAGCTAAACTAATGCAACTTTCATTTGGACATTCGTTGGATTATATTCATTATTTTCATACCTCCAGTCAGAATACAAAAAAGACACCATATAACCAGGAGGCTATTATTTAAATTTTGACTGATCCTTTGGTTGAAATCTTGTTATTATTTTCATAAACCTTTTAAGATTTAATTAGCTCCCCAGTCAAAGACATATGAGCACTTATATTTTTTTAATCCTTCAGAAGATCAGTGTCATGGTTTGACATTTTGCTGAAGGCTTTCATTTCAACAATGCCAGTTTGGTACGTGTCAGTATCAGTCCCCCGCACAGACGGGTGTACATCTTAATGCATTCCATAATTTCAAATTAATTAGACCGTCTGAGGAGGAATGAAGTGATGATAAGAGGAGGCCGGAAGATTGAACTGTGCGTCTCATTTGTCATTCTGGGGTCAGGACCGAGGACAAATAGTTTACTCTGCGTTTCCTCTGCAGTACTGTATTAGTGAGCTGAAGTCTACACTGACAGCTCTACATAATGAGGGCGAGTGGGGGTGTTTACTTGACTCCAGCCCCAAGGCTTTCATCCACTGTCAGGTCAGTGGCCATCACGTTAGCCAGCGTGAATACCCAAACCATGGCACTGTGTTGTGTTAGCTGGATTTTTTTTCTTGCCAGATGTCAAGGCTACTGCACCGCACACATGCATGCCCAGCTGAGACGTCGCTGTTACTTAACATCGGGTTACTTGCTGCCGCAGGCCCGGATATCAATCATGCTACGCAGCTGGGGTGCAACCAAATCTGAATACTATGGGCAGAGGATGAACTGTAAAAAGTGGCAGAATCAGACTGAAGTGAATCAGTAATGTCTTAATTTATTGTATGAATTTTGTATTCATGATTGAGGCAGTTTTGTAGATTTAATGAGGCACATCCATTTTTTTTATATTCTGCATTCTCTCTCCCCCACCATCCATTTCTGTGGAATAGTATTGGAGGTCTGCCAAGTTGACACAGTTTCCTCTGGTTTGAGTCAAGGGAGACGGCAGACATTTTTCTGCCAGTTTCCAGAAAAACATGGCACTGTAGGCTATATTATTCAAAAAGGGTTAACGGCCCACTGAAACGAAACAGGAACCTCGCATAAATGATCGACCTAAAGTGGCTGGCTTCCAGTTCTCGCAGGCTAGAGAGCTCTTTGTGTTTCCTCTCTAAAATGTTTAATCTGCAGAAGTTTCATCCTGATAGGTCTATGTGCGCTAGATAGCTGATCACACCAGTTATACGTTTGTTCCGGGCAACAGATGGAAATGTGTCATTTAAGGGAATTGTGGCTAGTTACACAAAGTTTACCACGGAGGCATCAAGGAACTGTTTGAAATATTCCATTATATGCTGAGGACTTACTGCTCAGTTAAACATGGACATATGTGCTGCATTCCAGCTATGAAGTAAAAACCAAATGGTTTGTGCATAAAATCTGTTTTCCTCCACACAGGTGGCTTTGCTGCTGTCACACCTCCATATGTGCCTTTCAAATCAACCCCAGAGCATTGACGAAGTGGATGACATGTTTGTGTGACGGAAAACCTGCACTGTAGTAAATGTTAAAGGCATGTAAACAGCTGCAAATGTAGTTCTTGGCTTGACTATAAAACATCCCTGTTTGAATGACAACCTCTCACAGTATTTGAGTTGTTTTGAAGGTTAGAGATGTTTTGAAGGGAGGAGGAAGGTCAGATTTGGATAAATATAAAGTATTGCAGTCAGACAAAATACACCACCAGTGAATAAACATAGAACAAGGAACTTAAAAGTGAAGGAGATGCAGTGCAGTTGTGGAGGGAAAGTAGACTGGTGAGGAGCACGAGAAAACAAGAGGGAAATAGTGAAGAAGGCACCGTAAATAACAGAAAACACAACACAAACAAAGAGAAACAGAATTGACAGGACTATGACAGATTGTTGACTGATTGATTGATTGGTTGATTGATTGATAGAAATTGATTAGCCTTGAGTAACTCTGATAGATCTGAGTTTTGTCGTAGTGGAGCAGGTGAAGGGTCAGGAGAAAATGCTGGTTCTATGAGCGGGTCTTGTGCATCTTCAGTTTATATATAGGTATTTGTTTTATTCATATATATCCTGTTTTCAGTTGGTCTCATGCTTAAGCATGCATGTGAAAGTCTATGCACTATAAAAACTCAGAAATCTTAACAGGTATCCTGGCAACCATAAAATGAACTTTGGATTGGATATATTTATTTCAGTATGCTACAAGCTGTCTCATCTTGGGTTCAGTTTATATTTTTGTTAAGCATGTAACATGATTTCCTGCACTTATATATCGGTTTCACAGTTAATCAAACATCAAGGCAATATAAGTGCAGCATTTTCAACCCAACTCACATGAGACAAATGTTAAACCCGAGGGTTTGTTGCTTCAAAACCAGCGTAAATGAGGTTATTAGAAAGGTTTTTTTTTCTTGAACAAAACAGAGCGAGAGTGAAGTGCGGACCACACTCCTTATTCTCAGCTTTGAAGTGCTTTGAGGATTAGACTGGATGTCAGCATGGTTGGTTAGCTGGTGTCAGATAGATCAGTGGTGACTATATGCCGCTTTGAAGAGGGGGGCCGAGCATCTGCAAGAAAAAGCCTTGAAAATGGGGCTTGTGTTAATGACTTTGCATCTTATCCATTCCCAATGGATGGCACTTAACGATGCAGGAGTGTGTTTGTAGCTGGCTGTTGTGGAAATGTTGTAGTCACTCTGACACCAAGGAGCGACAGCAAAAGCCCTTACAGATTAGTCAGGCTTTGCTAAAAGCTTGGTACACAAGACAAAGGTTAGTCTGTAATATGCCCCCCGATGTGAAGCTGTTTTCCTCTCATGCTCCTCAGCTGTTCACATCCATCCATTTATGTGTTGATGGCATTTTAGCACCAGTGGGCAAAATGCAATTGGGATTCCTCCGGACAATGAAGCAAGAGGATATAAATCATCAGTAAGATTTTTTTTTTAATCTGGCAGGAGGTGCGTTCAGGTCCTCTGCCAATTACAGGAACATAATAGACACATTTCCATCTAATTCAGGCCGACCTTTTTGATTTACAGACCTCAGCGTTTCACATTCATCCTCTGCCCTCCATCTTTGAGGCAGCTGTCGGGTGTGATCTGATCTCTGCAAGTGGGTCTGATTATTCTGCATCAGGCCTCTGGAGCTGCACATCAGGCTGTAATCATTTCGCTGGTGTGTTGCATTCGAAATACTTTCTTCATTTGACTGCAAACATTCTTCTTACTGCTAAAGCAAGGTTCAGAGTTTGTTCCTGACTGTGTTAGTGGCAGCTGACAAACAATCTCAAGTCAAGGTCTAAATCATGTAATGATTCAGCAGGAGTTTTCTCAGTTGAAAGCTCAACAGAAAACTACTTCTTTGTTCGGAAATAATTACTAATCCACAATTCCAATACAACTGAGTACTGGAATCCAGCTGCTGATGAGGGTTGTGCAACATGATTGAAAGCACTAAAACAGCTACAAGGATAACCTTCATGTTGTGAACAGCTCTGTTTTAGTGCCTGTGTCTTTAAGAACCCCTTTCCAAGAAGCCCAGTTTAATCTGATTGGTCAGCTCTCACTGGCCTCAGCAGACACCTACCATACCTACCGCCTGCCATCTGTTCTTGAGTGTTTTGATTCGTTCACAGTATTCACATATCACTTAGACCTGCTTTGTATTCAAAAGAGAGATGGAAATATAACTTCCTTTGTTTAAAACTTTTCCAAAATAAGACTTGCTGTTTAATTTTAGTTGGAATGTAAAATAAGTAAATCACACACTACAGTGAACATCAAACATGCAAAAATTCCCTCAAGGGGGGGGGGACACTTTTTTTGTGAGAAGACCGCGGCAGCCCACAATCACCCGCTATCAAGCAGCTAACATTGAAAATGAGTATAGTGGCGCTGAGCTAGCAGTATAGCGGTACAGCGCCGTTGCTCCACTGTCTTGGGAGAACCCTGCAATATGTATATCGCTCTCACAGAGAAATAAACATATTTCCAGTCCACGCTGAGTTTATTATATTCAGTCCCTCTTGCAAACCCCAGAATCAATAAAACATGAAATGTGATAATTCATTCTATTTTTTTTAGAGATTGAATAGGATAGATATTATATTCACAAAGAGATCAGAGCATCGTGTCTCATTACTCATGGATAGTTTGGAGTACTTGGATTGCTTCAATTTCTTTTCAATTTCCTTTCAATGCATTTTTTACTGAGCATCAACAGTGAATGCCGTACACTTCACGCAGAAGTAGAACACTCAATTTTTTTTTTTTTTTTATCTGAACCCCATCCCCCACCCCCTCCTTGACCCACCTCAGTCTCTTTGACTTGGACTACACAAAATAAAAACAAAGCATTATTTAAAAAAAAAAAAAAAAAAGTGATAATAAAATAAAACAGTGATTAGACAGACACTATCATCTGATGTCTAGCATGTTCATGAGAGATAAAAACATTCTCTGTCTCACATTGAAAATCGCATGGCGAGACACACTCAAGATCTTAATGTGGGCTTGTTCTGTTTGCGGGGGACAGAGGACATCTGTTACAGACAGTGCTAACACTGGGGTATATTGGAAACATTTGAGCGGAGTGCTGCTAACAAAGGCTCCCCTCCTAACCCTCACCCCATTTCCATCGATTACACAACATTTATAGCCAAAATGGCTACCCTTTTATGCTCTGGTAATCATTTTCAAGCTCTTCTATATCAGACCTTCAGCTCTGTATTCACTGTGCCGTCTCTACCATCTAAGAGTTGCAATTCACTGTTTCCATGAGCGGCTCCATATTTAAAGGCCATGGACCGAGAATGTGAACCTTCTTCGACCGCTGCCGTGTTTGTCGTGTGTATGTTTTGTTTAGTATCACTGTGAATCGGTCGGTGATGTGTGAAATGAAACCTGGCCTTTTCTGCCGCTGCCTTGCCCTGCGTTGACCTTTTTGAGTAGATGCAGTCAATAGAGGCAGCCAGTTCATTGCTGCTGCTGGGTGCATTGCAATAACATCTTCAGACACTAAGATAACATAGTTCGCATCATGCCTGCTCACAGTTGAGTGTCTGGATAATTAAATGCTTCTTAACTGTACTTGTGCGTGAGGAGCATGGCTTACAGAGAGAATGTGTTGATGAGAAGTCAATTAAAATGCATGAAAGCATTATGAAGTGAAGCAGATTGTCAGCAGATATTAAAAACTTGTGACAGGAAGAAGTAATTAAATCCAACTGACAGGCTGTCAGTCTGGTTGGCAGGCAGGTAATCAGTGAAGCATGTAGGCTGACACACAATCAGCCGACCCCCAGGGATCAGAAACTAGGGCCGCTGTGTTGACAAACAGTGGATTTCGGGCCATAAAGGTGAAGGAGGATATCAGGTCTTCCTCTGGTATAAACCTCTGTTAATACGCCTTCAAAGGGAAACTGTTCGGAGGCTTCTGAGTCACTGCAGGGCGTTTAAACACCAACAGAGCCTAGTTTAGTGCATGACAATATAAGCTAACGTCGGGGTGGTGCACAGCAGCTGTAAGTACAGGGCGGCTAATGCAGCAGCCTTATGCAGCATTCACACAGTTCAGCAGTGAACAAATCTGAATTTCGCCATCACCTTGACACCTCCTAAGCCGGATGGGAACATGTTGTTCCTGACAAGTACGGATGACAGCAGCAATCCCGCTTTCTTTTGAGTGACAAATCTCAGATCACAGGCGGCTCAGTCAAAGACGAAGGAGGCACCAGAGGAGCGCCGCTGAAAGATTCAGCACGATTTCACGATCTCGGGGAGAAAACGGTAGTCACCGCAGTGCCTTAGAGTGTGTCGCTAAACCGCCATATTTCTGTGAATATGCAGGAAATAGGGTCAGAATGAAAACAGAATAGCAAAAGAGTTTCCTCAGGAGTGTCACACATTTGTTTAAGCTCCGTGATATTCCAGTTCACCATGTCTCGTACATTGTTTTAGTACGGCTTCTATTTAGATCAGTCGGTCTGTCAAACAACAAACCAATAGCTCTCTGGGTCCTTATAATCTAAATGAGCTAACACACTTGTAACCACTCGCCATGTGTTATCATTGAAACCCACTTGACATGTTGGCATCAAAGTTTGATGTGTAACAGTCTTCTTCATTGGTTCTGTTATTATCTCTAAAACATCCTCTCTTATTGATCATCTTATCGATCACTGCATAAAACAATCCATTAAAACTCTCAAAAAACACTGAAACCTGTTTCATCAACAAAGGTTTTAGGAGGTATTAAAGAATCTTGAATTTCTACAATGTTTTCTCTTGGAATTGTTTTAACACTATCTTTATTGATTCCTGATCAAGACCTAGCAGTAGCAACGGTTCCTTTGCCATCATCTAAAATGGATGAAATAAGTGAGTCTGTATTCAGCATTCAAAGCTGCTAAGCCTGCCTACTTGGTGCTGGTGTTATTATGACGGGGTGTTTACTCTCCGTATTGGATGTTCTGCTTGGTTGGGGAGCAGTAGGCCGTTGTGCATAGAAGGATGTTTCAGCATATATCAGGTATTTTCACATTTACATAAAATTATAATTTTAAAGGCATTACAACCAGCAACTTTTGTCATCTTTCTTCACGACATGAAGCGTCGTACTGCTCTGGGCCTTTTTCCCTCTCTGCCGTGACTCCTTGTTGCAAGATTCCAGCAGAGTAGAAGAATGACTTTGTCAGCTGTCTGGAAGATGTGCCTATAGTGATTAAAGGAGTGTATAAGCTTGGGAGGTATATGATTCAAATGGCTCTTATTATCATTTCCCAGCTCTGGAAGAGGGATTAGGTCGTGACTTTCCAACCTTTTTTTCCGCAATTCTAATACAGTTTTTTTTCATTAATTATAACTCAAACCAAAACCATCAAAGGATGAGTGAATGAAGTCCGTAGTCCCTGTCAGTTTTACCTAAAACCTCTCAGATATCACTGTTAATCTTTATTATTTTTCTGTAATGAGCCCTCATACATGACTCTACCAAACAATCTGAAAAAAATGCAGTTTGTCACAAGATCTTCACGCGTCTATAATCCATCATAAATCTTGAATGCAGCTACACACATCACATAAATGTTCACTGTCAGAAAATTGTTGTTTTTTCTGAAAAAGAAAATGTGCAGTACATCCATCTTTGAAGCAAATGAGAGACTTTGGGCGGCTGATTAAACTAGAACAAAAACAGCTTTTGGCCTGATCTGAAAATGTTTAATGTCCACCAGCACAGTGATCATCTGGCCTTTCAATCATTATAACTGTGTTTCAAACGCAATCTCTGCAACCGTTCCAGATCCTCTCATGGATGCTGCTGGCGTTATAACAGCTGCCAAACAGGCTTTGGCATATCCTCTCCATCAAACCACTTGGGACAATTTGATTGTGCGGGGCCATTGTCAGTGTAGAGGCCATCAGTCCCAAACTGTCACCGACAACAACAGGAAAAATCAATCTTTGAAAATTGTGACTAAAGCATTTCCATCAGATGCATGAATTGATACAGCTACTCCAGAAAATGGAACATTAACTCTTCATTAAGGTTAATTGTTGGGAAACAGTATATATTTGCATGTACTGCTCCCTGTTTACTGGATTTAATTTCACTCAGAATAAACAGCGAGCACCATTTCCAACAAGTGTGAAATAATGGATTGGAAGTAATTTCCTCCAAGAAACAAACTGATCCCGTCGCTCCTTTTTAGAAATCTTTTTCCACCCATTCTGCTAAAAATATTGACCATGTTGCAACTACATGTTCCAAAGTGATTAATATAGTTCTCTAAATGCTGCAAAGTAATTATTGCTCGTGTTCCCGGCCCAGATAGGTTCCCGAGTGTTAACTGTAGACAGCAGGTCATCTAAATAAAGGCTGTTGCTTTCAGCGTTCAAATGTCGTGCTTTTATCCTCACAGATACAGATTAGCACCTATCTACATCATGCTCCCGAGTCCACCGAAGTGTTGGCTAGTGTTACATTATTTAATCTGCTAATTGGTGTTGTGAGTTCCGGATTGTCAACTAAAAATAAGCAATGATAGAAACAAATTCCCACTCACTGCGCCTGTTTGTGCTGAAATATTTTCTCTAAGAGTTTGAGCCTCTGGTTCACTCTAGTTTCAGTCTATTATAATAGGACCCAGCAAGAAAATAAGATAACAACAACAGCTGCCAGTGAAAAGGCCGCCCGGGAATAAACAGTGTGGATTGCACTCCAATAGATCTGAGGGTCTGAATTAACAACGGGACATGTTTACCTTCTTTCTACACCAAGGTTTCAAGGTAACGCAACAGGCTAGAAATAGCTATTGACTGGCAGCCCTGTCTCAACAGGGCCTTCATTAACATAAATAGACTTTAACCCATACTTGTCTTGTTTTATGTAGGAGTAATTCTTTCCATATTTTCAGTGGATCAAGGTTGCATTTAAACTGAGAGTAATGTGGCTGACTAAGAAACCGGCTCAGTCTTTTCAGCTGTGTTGAAGTTTGTCAAAATTTCATGGACCTGTAATATTTAGAGGCATTATCAGAAAAAAATATGCTTTTTCAGGGCGCTGGTAAGGTCACTGAAACATCTTTTTATTGCTCACTGCACATTACACACTAGGATTGTAGCAGCAGTAGATTGTGCTGCAGCTTCAGTCAGAAGTATTGGACCTGCAGTAACACTGTGTTGATAAGGGCAGGTGTCAACTTTAGCAAAAATGTAAATGAGCATAAATGAATTCATCACTTTCAATTTGTCAACACTTCAGTCTATTTTCAACCATTTATCAGAATCCAAGTCTTATTGATTTAATTACAAACATGATCAGGAATTCCTGACACGCCATACTCTGTTTATTTTTAAATTGGTGAACACCATCAAAGCTTAGAGTTAGTAGGTACATCTTGTAATATGCATCCAAGTTTGTCTGAAGGGTCACAGAGGGGCTGATGCCTGTCCAAGCATACTCAAATTTAAGGCAAAATCCATTCCAACCCGACCAGTCTGTTAGAAACCTACTCCTACCTTGGATAGTTTGCTGCAGCAGACAACAGCAGCAGCACTTAGGTCTACTTGGTGATGTCAGAATCCTCCTGCCTGCTACTTTGTTAATGAATGAATCACAGACAGTTCTCTGGTCTACTAAAACTGCTCAGTGTATATCTCCTTGCTCAGTATATCTCACCAGTACCAACATGGCACTCAACAGGGCACAGAAAAGGTGTCTAAAAAGGTGAATTTCACAATGTCTGGTCATATTGACATCTACAGTTACATGAAAGGAGTATCTAGTCTTTAGAATCTGTACTTATTTCTCTCGTCTGGATGTGTCAGAATACGCAGTGTTCCACTTGTTACCTTAGAATTGAGTTTCAAGATCACTTTATAAACACACTGTATATGTACGTTAACACAAGTACACTCAGAAAATCATCCTGTAGTGAATTTGTTTCAGTGGCAACAAGCTATAAATGACATGGTTGAAAGTTCAAAGTTTGTCATCAGGGATTCCACCTCTGTCGACTCTTAACAAGTTCCACTCACTGAGTACATCAACTTGATTTGGGATGGTGTGATGGACACACGATGAAGCCACAACAGTCTCAGGTTTTGCTTTGTTTGTCTAGCCTGAGTCCCATTTCGTCCATTTTATTTTCCTGTGACTGGACGTTAGCCCGGAGCAGTGTTAAATCCAAGATGGATCAGCATGATTCTCTCCCTCCCCTCCTTCGGTCAGGTTGGACGGTCCAAAGAAGCTGTAGGCGGCGGTTATCTCAAAGTCCCCTGCTCTTAATTCAAAACCTGGGCTTTCTTCTCCAATACTGATGAATTTATTTCTGCTGTCGGCAATATGTGTTTCAGGAGCAAAGCCATAAAAAATAAGCCTCTGGTCAAGGTGGAATCAGCACCTTGGATAGCGCTCTGCAGACGCTGCAGCAGCTGCACTTCAGCTGTAATGGTCGGGGTGGCAGAGACGGATGACAGAGGAGACTGTAGATGTTGTTGGATTATGTCTCTTGAGACTTTTACACCACTGTTACTACTTATACAAAAATGTATAACTGCCGAGGTGTTGGATGCTTTCACACATAAAGAGTTATATTACCATGCAATTAATAAGGTAAAACAGGGTCTCATTATTTTTTGTCATCAGTGAATTTCCCTGCCTGTATATCTGAATCTATCACTCTGTGTGGCAACGTTCCTATTAAGACTGACTTACTCAAGTTAATGTTAAGTCCCCAGTGTTGTTTTTATATTGATGTATATAACATGCATTCAGCTGGTGGAAGGAGATGCTGGTCTTTGGCTCAACACCTTGGTCACCACTCTTTACTCTGCTGCTGATTGCTCGACTGTTTCCTGTAACCTGCTCTCAGTCTGATGTTTCCCACATTCAGAAACCGAATCATAGCAGGCCAGCTTGTTTGTGTGTTTACCAGCTGTCTTGACACATCCTGTATACCGACTCATCCATCATTCACTATATTCCCTTAATTCTTTTCAGTTGCCATTGCTTTCTCATGAATTATTTATTGTTTTATTGCTTTGGAAGTCATAGAAATTCTTTCATATACTTTTTTATCTTTCATTATACAATTCTTTGAAAAGTAGCTTGTTACACAGAGAATCTTCTTTTGACTAACACACTGCCCCCAGAGTTTATAATTTTTCATAACTTTACTGTTTACTGCAGTTGAAGTATAGGCTTTTAATTGTAATGTCATGTTTATAATAGTTGATTTATAATTGCACCATTATCTCCACAGTTATTAGCTTTCCATTTTTGCCGCTGTGCTGTCAGCTGTAGTTGACAGAGATCTGTGACACAGATATCAAACCACCGCTATTTAACACAGTGACTTATGGAGACAATAATTGTTCTCCTGCATGCCCAACTTGTCTCGGTTTCTCCCCACCCACTAAATGCAGTAATGCAAACTCTACAGTACATCCCGGAAATTAATTGGGTTTGACTGCGACCGTTTTCTGCACGATGAATGTGTAGTTTCATCACCCTTTCCCTTTCACGGACTGCTTAATGTCTCACTTTGGTCTATGATTAAAAACCAAGATATTATCTATTGTGTGTGTGTGTGTGTGTGTGTGTGTGTGTGAGAGAGAGAGAGAGAGAGAGAGAGAGAGAGAGAGAGAGAGAGAGAGAGAGAGAGAGAGCTAAATCGCACAGCATCCAAGTCTTCTCTGAGGCTGAAAATGCACAGAGAAGATTGCAGGGTCAAATGGAATGATGTGATTATCGTCTGGAACAGGCTAATAAAACTGGGAGGCCAAACTGCATGAGTGGCATGCAAAGTTATAAATGCCTTTTGTGTTTTACAATGCATGAATGGTAGCAATGTCCGATATAGAATGTTGTATTTCTTCCTCTCAGATGATTTAATGCATATAAATATCTTTGCTGCCCTCTGGTATGCTGCCATTTAAAACAGGTTTGACACGCTTCAGTTCAGCCACTATTTCAATTTCATATTTTTTCTTTTATGTTATACCAATATAAATCAAATTTTTCCTCACTTTTTTTTTTTCACACATTGAATCAGCGAAAGTATGTCCCGCATCGCACAAAGTTAATATGGGGAGTGAAAAACTGGATTGCTTTTAAATGAATATTAACCCTGTAAGACCCAGACATAGAAAAACATAAAAGAAAAATTTTTCAACCACTTAGATGGTGTTGTAGGAGGCCTTTGGAGATGAAAATGAAGTGTTTGCAAAAAAAAATTGTTTTTGTAAAGTTTTATGAGAACGTTGTAATATTACAACGCTGGGTCAATGGGGTAGCAGAATTTCCTGTCAGCTAGTTGTACTCATTGTCAGAACAGAAAGGTACAAATGTTTATACCTCAGTAAAAAAAAACACTCTGGGTACATTTGCATGGTTGATTGCTTGTTACGTAGCCCCAGAACAGTAAATAACATGAATAATAATTTCAACAGTAGTCATATTTTTATGAATAGCAAATTTATTTAAAAACAATAAAAAAATAAAAAACAGGAACATGTGCATGCATGTAGGGAATGCCAAATATTTACAGTATAGACATATGTACAAGGGGTATGAGGAGTAGTAGGTTGGGAGTAGCGTGTAAAATGCAAGGATGTCAACAGAGACTGGAATCTGTTGCGTGGCATCACATCAGCAACAGGTGCGTACCGTGTGCGTACATTCGCTTTCCAGCCATTTGTACCAGGCCCATCTTCAGATACATGCCCATCATTCGTTCTGTTTCCTTTTTGTTGGTGTTTATGGATCTTCCATGTGTTTGAAGGCTGTACTCAATTGTGTTTATTGTGAGTGACTCAATCATGTCTTCAGCTCACAAATTGTCGGAAGTATTCCAGTGGTGTGTGGAGGGAATGCATATCTTTTGTGAGAGGTGGACCAGAAAAATCCGTATTAGGGCTGATGAAAACTTTTTTCTGCCAGCGATATCTGTCACGGGGCATGGCATGTTTGGCTGGTTGGGGCTCAATGTCCTCATCGGCTGGGCAGTCAGTGGGTGGATGGTTTTCTTTGTCCACTTCTTCATGGGTTTCGTCATCTGACTCTTCATCAGTTTCATCAAAGTCTATGTCCACATCACTCTCTCCATTCTGGACAGCATCGATGACATCCTGCACACTGTAGAAGGGCTTTCTCCTTGCTGAAGACATTCTGAAATGAAAAAAAATAAATGGAAATAACATTAGTACATGGGTGGTGGGGCAAAGTAACCTATTTACACATTTCACTAGTCACACAATACTGTCTGGCAAACCTATTGTGCTCTGATTATCAGGTGAGAATGTTCAAGAATGTGAAACCATCATCCCAAAAGGAATGCATGTTGCATTTCTTCTAGGATGATAATGTCTGCAATGGGAATGCATTCCCGAACGTTCTCACCTGTTCTACAACAATGCAACAGGCACCCCTCAGCATCCCCCCACTATCCCCCCAGAACTAACTGCTTAGACTATGAATTGACCCAACATAATAGGCACATGTATACAAACAGAATGAGAAACTGAACTATTGAAGGTGATTACCATTATAAGCATTATAAGCAGTAGAAAGTGATATGCTATTGCAATATATTTTGGTAATACAGCTTCTTGTACAGTGGGTTCCAAATAGCACTGGTTTGGAAATTAAAGTAAAAATAAATATAAAGCCTACATAATATATAATCTGGAAAGTGTAATAAATGTGTGTAATTTTAAAATATATTGTGAAAAATAGAAGGTCCCTGTCAAAATGTCTATTTAGCCTACACTTAGCCAGGTATGTTGTAAACCTACAACATGGCCATTTTGACTACCTCAATGGCCCAGTGTTGTAAAATTACAACATATATACAACATGCTCTAATTTACATTTGATGAATGTATTTCACAATAATTACATATGTACATGTTCTAGCAAGTGTAATGATTACAAAAAAAAATATTAAAGGCATTATACTTACTTAAATCTGATAAATCCAGTCCAAGGAAACAAAGTGTTGTTGCTCAGCCAAAGTTTTGCAGATTGTGAAAGTTCTGGACCTGTGGGCCGGGCTTATATACAAATGTCCTATCCAGAACCATTGTGAGACTGAACAATAGGACCCAGTGACTATGCTAATGTGAAAAACAACAACAACAAAAAAACATTTCTACCCTTTTTTAGAAAAAATAAAAATGTTGTAATTTTGCAACGCTGGGCCTTAGAGGGTTAAACCCAATCACCAGAACAAATGTTGGTGAAATGTGTTTCAGTACCACAATGAAGGAAGACTTTATGCTTCTTTATGTTGCAACTTGTGGAGTTAAATTTTTCTCTCGTCACAATGCCGTGCTTAAATTCTGGGAATGTTTTGGCGCATAAACAACTTGGTTTGGGAAAACATCAGGTTTTGGCCTTTAGGTCCTCGTTGTAGGAAAAGTTGATTTCTGAGTCTCATTCCCAGCTCGTCACAAATGGATGCTGCGCGAAGGAATTTCATACAAGTGTCAGTATTTGACAGTATTTGAGACTCAATCAACTTTTCCAACAACTAGGATCTTTAAAATATGTGTTGTGTGTTGTTCCAAATTAATAACATCCAGTGGTGTTATTAATTTGGAACGATTTCCAGCCATGTTTGTGGCAACTTACAAAAACGGAAATGTGACTTTGACACATGATGCAGATCTGTAAAATGAGCTAAGTTAAAGCAGCACTTGTTAGGAATTGTTAGTTTGGCGATTTGGTGCCTTCCTTATTTGCAGAGTACAACACCCTAGATACAAATGCCAGATATCTGCACCAAAGTCTCTAACAACAAACAAAACTCTTTATCCCATCATAGGAATGTTAAGTTTTGAAAAAATGTAGTTTGAAGTAAACATGTATTTAATGCTGTGATCCATCAAAATTACACTTAAGTTGTTATTTTAACGTAATAAATCACAAAGTTTATTGTTAGTACATGTAATCGTGGTGACTCAGCCCTCTGAATTCTGTATTTTCAGCAGTTCTGGATAAAAACATGTCCCTGTAAATGAAACCTCACATGGTTGTAGCTGCTAATGCTAACGCTAGCGTTCCGTCCCTTGTTGGTGAGCACATTGCCTTCATGAATAAGTCGTGTTATGTGATGCCACTGGCTGCTGTGCATTTCAAAGACTCCAAATAGGATGTAAATGTCAGGCAGTACATGGCGGTCCAACATATTTTATGGTGTGGGAATGTCGTGGATGGCTTGAAGCGGGTGTGTGTTTATGGCTCACACACAGTAACACACACACATGTTAGAGGCCCAGGAGTGTAGAGAGAGATCAAGAGAATTACTTGACAGCTGTATCAATTTATTTTCCCCGAATTCTGTGCAGAGTTTGTGTCGGATCTGTGCTTGTGTATCACTGCGGCTGAATCTCTGAGTCTGTTGGTTTCCAGATACGTATCGTTAAATCCTTACACACCTGGCAGAATGGGTGTAGAACCAGGAATAGGTTCCAGTCCTTCGTGACCTGCATGACAAGTAAAAAGCATATCTTTTATCATCAGGCTGTGAAAAAGAGAGATGTTCAGGGTTTCAAGTATGTGAAACTAAAATCATTTTTAACTGCTTTTCAATTCAAAGCTGAGACTGAAATATCTTTTTAACAAACATAAAAAATACACCTAAAAGTGAAATTCAACATCTAAAATTTATATCAAGAAAAAAGGGATGGTGTGCTTACAAGTGGAGTAAAACTAGGAAGTGTATATCCTCTTCCTGGGACTTGTTCGAGTCTTTTTCAGTGAAGTAGAAAGTTTTACATGTGTAAGAGATCCTTCGACAGTTGAAGTTGTTTTTTTTTTTTTTAAACTTCAGTGAATAAACTTCAGTCAGCTACCCAATGAAGATGTTCCTTCATCATGAGTTACAGATGCCTGATTAGGCTTTAAATCAAGATCAGTTAATCAACAACAAAGCTTTTCTCTTTAAACTCTTTTCCGCAATGCCAGCTAAGGCAGTTGATTGTGGTTTACAAACGTACACCACACAAGTACTCATTATTCAGAACACTGAAAAATTGGCATTATTGACTCAAGATTTGCGACGGTGGTAAGCTCACTTTGCGTTGATTATAATCACCTCAGCTGGACCATGTGTGTTGAGTCAGTGGAGATTAATGGCTGTCAGGATAACAAACATTCAAACGCTGTGGTTCCATATAAGTTTGCTCAATGCATGGAAAAAGTTTCATGAGTGGAATGAGCATTAGTGTATATTCACTTTTCAAAAGGATTCCATTCATTATTATTGAACTGATCTGGGTTCTTTGTTGAAAATATTCGATTCTATACAGAAAACGGCCTTGAAAACCCTGTGGGTGAAATACTATATCTATGAAAAAAAACACACATTACTCATTTGAGCGTGAAATAATTCTTTCTAGACAGGTATAATTATTTCAGTTTACTAGCCCTCGGCAGTCGAGCCAACACGTTAATTTCTGACACTGTTTCCTCTCTGAAGGGTCTCAGCGTGCTGACGGAAAGGAGCTAAATGTCAGGGCTCTCGGACACACACCTGACAGACACGGTCGGACAGGACTGGTTAGATTGATAGCCATGGAGGCTGAGGGCTCTCAGCACCCTCCCGGTGGCGGCAGCAGTGATGTCATGGCTTAGCCAGCGTTATCTGTCCTTCAGATCGACTGCAGTGACAGTCACTAAGCTCATATCTGGCAGGACTGGCTCCCCTGTGTTTGAAACCTCCCACAACAACACATCACTCCTCAAAAGCACACCAAATATTGATACTCAGTCTACAATATGTTATCTATTGTCACTTTGTGACACAAGTGTCACTACATAAAAGAGACAGATGACTGTTTTATAATATATAAAAGAGTTCTGAAGTTTAATATCCACATGAGGTCCAGAGGGACTAAGGGAATTTCAGCCAGTGATTAATAGCAGCATGATTCTATCCATTCTTTACACTGTTTGGATCGACGTCGTTGAGTGTTGTGTGATATGACGTGCAGGCGCGAGATGATTGGACACAGAGGGGATTTCAAGGTCAAAGACTGAGGATATCCTGCTCATGACTAGAAAGATTGAACTGGTATACAAAGCCAGAAAGCCTGAAAATATTCATCTTTAAGTATCATCAGTGCTGATGCGAGTTCCCTTTGCTCTATGAACAACCTTGCAGTGTATTAATTGGGTCTAAGAGGGGCAAGTCATAGCAAATGTAGTTGCATGCAGGGCTCTAGGGTGCAACCGTTGTGGTTGCGCATTCACCCAAAATTCTGACGTTTCATTGGTCGTATCAGCGAGCTTCCTGACAAATTATCATAATTTATGATTTGTCACAGTTCAATTTGAGGAAGCTGGTGTGGACTTCATTCCCGTGATGCAGCCGGTCAGGGTTGAGTGAGTGGCAGAAGTGAACGCTTTGGTGGACATGCAGAGCTGGATGTTGTCAGCAAAGCAGTGGCACTGAAGTCCATGATGGAGGATTATTTGGCCAAAGGGGGCAGAGGATAAAGAGGAGGGGGCCGAGAACTGAACCTTGAGGGAAGCCTTTTGAGAGAGGAGCAGAGGCTGACTTGCAGTTGTTGATGCTGATGAAAGGATCTCTGTCAGAGAGGGAGAATCTGAGCTGAAATCTGCAGAGGTTTAGATGTAATTAGTAAAATATTAAAATTAATTCCGTATTTGATAGGTAGGAAATGTAATTCGGCCCAGACTGGAGGGATGTATTTTATAAGTTAACTGTTTATGATTACACTGTTGTGAATGCAGAGGCTCAATGTAGAGGGTGACATTTATGGCAGAGTTTTTCTATCATGTTGGATCAGTAGGAGTCAGTTAAATAAGAAGATGTGTGACATGATAACCAATTTGAAATGCATTACTAGCATGTATGATACTTAGATAATAGATAATTGAATGAACACATGAGGTTTATGTTTAAGTATGCATTCATTTAATTCAATCGGATATTGACTTAAACATGTTATCATGATACTCAAATCCAATGCAGATTCTTTTCTCAAGTGTGATATGTGCTTCTCAAACACATTAATCTGTCTCTGTAGCTGTTAGTAGTTAAATGTCCTCATTGAATGAATAGGATCGAATACTGAAATGTAATCTGAGCAGAGAATATGCTTTGCATTTTTGAACCTATGATAGAATCTACTGTATTTAGAGTTTCAGTTTTTTTTTTGAGGTCCTTATTGTGCCACATCTGTATTTTTGGTTGCATCTTTGTCGTCACACTGAATGAGATTTCAAAGTTTAGCACAGAGTGTAACTCAGGACAGCTTCAGTCCTACACAGCCTGTCTGAAGCCAAAACAAATGAAAGTACATTACAGTACATCTGCAGGTTTTTTTTACATTGATGTGTCCCACCTTTGACTGAAAAAAAAACAACAAAAAAACAAAACAGTGCTCCGGCATAATTAGCTCTAGTAATGTAAATTTTAAGATGGAGGCTGATTCTGGTCAAACACTGAGGCGAGGTAACTCCAGTAATTTAAGAAGCTGCTGGAAGAGCTGAGCTTCTTAATGAAGAGAACAGAGAGACTCATCCATCAGCTGCAGACAGTGTCATAATGCTGCAGTGAGGGAACAAAGGAGCCCAGCAGAGGAACGCTGGAAATATTCTTCCATCTGTATCACCTTTCAAAGGAAATGCTTCTGTACAAGTGCAGCTCTCAGTTATTCAGAACATGTGTGCACATGTGTGCAGGTGGCAGTATCTATGTTTTATTTCAGCTGCATCTTTCTGAGTTTCATCATAAATTCTTCTTCTTCTGTAGAACCTAAAGAAACCAAATGTGGTAGAAATACGCTCTGACGCTCTGGGAGTAACATGTTTACATTTTATGGCAAAACTGTTGCTCTTTATCGGCAGCTTTGCACATTCATCAACAGCTGGGCTTCCATCAGTCTGTTTTTGTGCAGATGTTGTATTGTACAGGAAGAAGTTGATAGTAACTTCCATCATTTTTTGCACGGTCAACATGACAGATCGGCTGCTTCTGAGAGGAGAAAAAGAAGAAGCTGTCTCCGCTGTCGACATCTTTCCAGATAAATTATTTTTTTCTCTGGATGATGGCCAGGGTAGCTGTTTGTTTCTTTATCCTCTACTTCGCCTTGGATGATTTGAAAACAACTGGTTTTTGAGCCAAACCAAATAAGCACATTCCTCTTGTTTATTTGGCTGTGATGTGACCCAAATAAACAAGTTGAATGTGTGTTGTTTTTTTTTTTGTATTTGCTTACTGGATTTTTTAGGTCCATCACTCCACTAAGAATCACTTAGTTGATGCGCAACCTCGTTCTTTAATTTGGTTTTGATACTAGTTTGTGACCTCCACTTCAGCCATGCGTAACTATACAGCCAACTTCTGACAAAAGTCCACCTTACAAAATCTAATTTGTATTTTGTTTGTAATTTTTGTGACATTTCAAATTCTCTTGACATTTGCACCATAATTACACAGCAATTATCTCAAATTGGAAAACAGGAGCCAGGATGTTTTTCCCATCACCACCAAATGTTTTTTTTCATGTTTTTCGTTTTATAATTCTAATATTCTCAGTAGATAGGTATAATTGGAAATCCACATTTGGTCAAAACAAATTCTGCTGCACAACCTTTCAGCAGACGACTGTTTGATTACAAAAGGGAGTGAAACACTCTGTTAATCTAATGTGGAATTGCCCGTATGACTTTGCTTCTCTTAAGTATAAAATCATTAACGTTTTCTTTTTCATAATTACACAATTTCAATCATCACTCAGTTAAGACAAAGAT
This sequence comes from Acanthopagrus latus, assembly GCF_904848185.1. Lineage (NCBI taxonomy): Eukaryota > Metazoa > Chordata > Actinopteri > Spariformes > Sparidae > Acanthopagrus > Acanthopagrus latus. The sequence continues at coordinate 16,511,387 of NC_051061.1, forward strand.
AATGGTTTAATTAACTTGTACTTGCATATCTTCTAAAAGTCATCTAAAGTCATGTTTATCAGTCAAACGGTGTCTTAAAGAACAGCTTGAATGTTTTTTTTTAATACAGTATTTGGCTTTCTGACAGAGGGTTAGATAAGAAGATCGATATCACTCTAATGTCTTCCTGATAAATGTGAAGCTACACCAGCTCCTGGTTAGCCTAGCTTAGCACAAAGACTGGATGGTTTATTTACACATTAAAAATATAAAATAAGTGTTTATTATTGAATTTTAGAGGTGCTGGCAGGTGGATTTACTTACTTTCATAGCCATTTTTGTCTGTCTGCCTTTCAGAAAGCAGAAATTTGTGGCCCTCTTAATTAAAGCACTGTGGCAGTTTCTCTTAAGACATTCGCTCCTTCTCATTCTTTCTCTTGCTTTGTTCATTTCTCAGCAGCTGCTCATGGCACCTAGCCGATTCTCCTTTATACCTCAGGAATATTTGAAATTCATAATACCTCAGTTACCTTCTGTGAACAGCCTTTCGCTCGAGCAGGGGAGACTCACCTGTCAGTGGGGGCTGTAGAAGAGTAGATATTAAAAACCAAATGGAAGCGGCCATGGGTTCAATCAGTAAATCTTAAAACCATTAAAATATATAGAGCAGAAAGAGGGTCTTAAGCAGTGCTTAGTGTTTTGATTTATGCCATATCATCCTTTGATAGCTTAATAGTTCAATGTGTGAGTAAAGTGAGAAATGGCAGACTGGACAGGGAATACAAAAGCTTGTCTCTTTAAGTCAAATTTAAGCGGTAACGCCTCTCTGTCATTGTCAAGTTAGCATTGCATGTTGCTCAAAGCGAGGTCTGATTTGGAAATCATCGCCACAGCTGCAGCAGCATAACGCTGGTGATTCCTCTAGAAACATTTTAAATGTATGCATATGTTGCTCCATTATCATCTCCAGGCGCAGCGAGTGCCCCGAGCATTTCACTTGAAAATGGATCCAACTGAGCAGAAAAATGCCACTCCGACTGGCAGTCCCAACAGTAGTTACAGTAATTAGCTCTTTTCCTGCTTGCCGCTATGCTTTTTTTTTAACATCTCTGGCTATCCCTCCAGGCCTCTGAATCTCTCAGGTGAAGACAATGCCTGATGAAATGAGGAGGCACATTTTTGGGGGGCTGTAATGAAAGGGGGGGGAAAAAATGCAGACAACCACACAAAACACAAGTCGTTATTTTCAGTAATGCCTTACATCAGACCTGTAAGATTTTTCTTTGTGCAGAGGAGGCTGCCAGAGCTCCATTTTTCCACAGGGAAGAAAAGAGTTCACATCATTCACAAAAGAACAAAAAAACAAAAACAACATAATGGAGGGTAATGGCCCTGAAAAAGCTTAATGATGATGGAATCAATATGTGTAACATTTGTTTGAATCTAATACATTAAGATCTTGACTGAAATATATATGCATATATATATTCCATTTGTAGGTTACTTTGGTCCCTTCTACATCTTTAAACTGAGTGGTCTCTGGCCTGCTTTCGAAAAAAATTCACATCGATTTTATAAAAACACGGCACAAACTGTCTAAATTTCAGCTCAGATGCTATCTCTCATCGGATACAAACAGTAGGTTGCACCAAAAGCGTCATAGCGAGAGAGAGAGTCTGTAATCTGGAGAAGTGCTGTGCTGACCTCGCCATCTGTTGCACTTATACGAGCCTCGCCACACACATGCAGAGCCACCAAAGCGTCTCGCTGTTATTTGTCTTCCGGAGCAACGCACCGCAGACTCCCAGCATGCCTCCCACCGCTCGGTCGAGGCCCTGAGCCATGAGCGTAAAGTGATCCTCGCCTCGCTTCGGTTGGTTACTCCCACACCTCCAGACCCTCCGATGGGGAAAACGGCTTCGTGATCCCAGTGAAGGGGTGATAAGGAACGGCGTGGGTGCTGGTGCTCATGCACATAATCATACTTCATAGGCTCAGGTGTTGGTGGTGAGTAAGGCAGTGGGAGGGATCATTCCCCTGTGTGCTGCTGTTTTCCTTATTAATATACTTGTGTAGATAACAATCCAGGGAAGATTAAGACCTCAGAGACCAAATCTTGGCGGCTCAGCTTCCCTTTCTTGCTCTATTATTCACCCTGATTTCACTAAAGGCCCTACAGTTACACATTGTATCAGTGCATACTGTAGTATGATGGTTCCCTACCTTTTTTAGCTGGTGATATTTTATATTATTATTATTTCTTCTTATTGTCAATGTATTTTCTGTGTTGAGTTTAGTCTCATCCGCAGACTTTCCTATTCTGGAAGTAGTAACAGGCAACCCTAAGAAAATATTAACCCAACAAAATATATATCAGTGTCTAACCGGATATGTACACATTTCAATGCAAAATTCCTTCTTTTTAAAATTTTTAGAAGAAAATACTCACCTGGGCATTGTGGTTTTATTACAAACAGTACTCAAACAGTAATGAACAGCACATTTGTTGGGATTATTTCCATGGTGGAAAAATTAACACGCATTCATCCTCTTGTGCTGTAGTATTTAGCAAAGTTTTCGCTGCAATCCATCACACTTGGCACCAAAAGGTGCAAAGGAAATATCATTTGAGTAAGAATTTCAGAATAGAAAAACACGTTTTCCCAGGCAGATGCACTTGGACACATTGACACTCAAAACCTCTGCCTATCTGCCTCTGACTTGCAATCGCTTGCAGCATTGGTGGTGCACGTGCGACTGACACGTAAGAAATTGCACTGAATTGCATTCATGAACAGACATGTAACGCAATGTGAGATAAGGCCCACTGATGTATTTTTTTAATATTAAGCTCCACAGCACAGAGGAATAAGATAAATCAGGCTTTGACAACACTACAGACAGTACTTGAATCAGAATTTTCATTTTTGTTTTTCGATAGGATTGCGTACAAGAAAATAAAAATCTTCAGGCTTAATGTTCGTTATTAGCATTTTAACTAGAAACTGATATTTCACTTAAACACTGTAATTGTAGATGCCCGACGAGGTGATCCGTTATTTGGCAAGACAAAAACACAAAATAAGGTCTCGACCTCCAAGTCTGAACCAACTGCTGTAGGAGACATGAATATTTGATTCCCTGCTGCCAAGCGAGCTGAAAAAGTGGCCCTCCTCCTTCATCAGTACGCTCCTGTGTCTCCGGAGAAATGCAGCATCATTTAGCTTTCAACTGATTAAAATATCACTCCCTCCATTTCTCTCTGCCTGTTCTCCTTGAATTGACTGATTTGGACTATAGTCTTGATAAGCAGTTTGCTCGTCCCAGCAGGAGGCCCAGCGGCTGACAGCCAGCAGCCTAACTGTTTTCCTGTTATTCTCCAGACTCCATCCTCTGTGAGAATCCCCTCATTCATTTCTGTCAGAGAGGCATTACTGTATTTCGCAGCGTATATCTGAAACAATAGTCCACATCGAGGGGAGATGTTTGTGAAGTAACAGGCAGCTTTTTAAGAATTGCAACGCGCTTTAGACTCAGCAGGCTTCTACAGATGGCGTCCGATGTGGATTCTGAAAGAGTGTCTGCTGTTTTTCTTTTGTTTGTGCACTGCTTTTTGTTTTTTGTTTGTTTTTTTTTGTTTGTTTGTTTTTTTCAGATTTAAGAATGACTGTTTATCTTTTATATGAGATACTTTAAGATCTCAGCATTCTCTTCTTCTCTGAGAAGCTGAAGCTGAAGTCTGGGAGACTGTGGTGCATTTCATATGGAGAGACAAAATCAGTCCATAAGGCACTCGGAGCAATACACAGTCACATTAATCTAAACAGAAATAAGTCAGATGACATGTGAGTGCTCTTGGTTTTGAAGTATTTTTGAAATGCAGTTATTTTTGTGGGAGGCTGCAAACTTTCATTCTTCACAATATTATTAACAAACAATATTTTGACACCTGTCAATTAGTATGATGGGAAAAGATGAAAAAAAAATGGATCTGGTGTCGTGTTTTAAAAGTAAACCTGTTTTTTGTTCTTGTTTCTTTCTCTGTATATCCCACCCACTGTCATTTATCACTTTCTTCTTTGTCTTTGAGTGGCACATGAATTCAAAATATCTCGGAATGCCCTGATCATCAGTGGGGGCGTTAAAAAAGCACACTGTTACTGCATTACGTACTGAAGGTATTATTTTCCATTCAAATTACTTCATTGCAGCAATTCGCTGATTTCTTTTTGCACCCTGTTTTAAAATTCAAGCAAAAAAATTATAGTTGAATTATTCAATTAAATCTGGAAAGCTTCGAGTTGCTCAACCAGAAACTGGGCTCATGACAGAAAGCTATGCTGAGCTGCGACAGACTGTGAAAAAAACAGCAGCACCTCCTTGTAAAACCAACATTTTTTTTTTTAATATTCCATCGTTGAGAAAAAAGTTTGTCGGGGAGAACTCGGTATACTGTTTACTGCAGGCCAATAACAGATTGCAGGAGCATATGGTTCAGTGTTGTGCTGACGCTTAAGTAAAGTCTACACTGGCTGCACAATGCGAGCAGCGTGACAGCAACGTGAGAATCTTCCAGCAGTGTCCGCACTGGTTCGGCTTAGTGATGATTTAAAGGCTTCGATGGTTTTTTAAACGCACAACCAAAACATGAAAATGATCACTTCATGGTCAAGTTTGCATGTGTTTTGTTTTTTTGTTTTTTTTTAAAGATGTATGTAGTCATAAGTCAGTGCCTTAAAGGGATCGTTAGGTTTTTTCTACTGTATCTACTGCATATAACAAACTGACTAGGGATAACTACCTCGTACAACCCCACATCAAAAGACCCCAAGTGTCACTTTAATGGAACCTTAAGTGCTGGAAATGCCGAGTCTACCAATGTAGTTAAGTCCAAGTTTTACATCCTGTACTTGTACTTGAGATTCAAAGACTAAAAATCACACAGTTAGAGAAAATTGTCTCACTAATAACATAAAACCGTACAGCCATGAAAGACTCATAAATAAATAAGAGCAGGTATGGGAAGCTGTAGTGTGTTTAAAATGGATACTGTGGCAAGAGTGAAAGAGTTTTTGTCGGTTTCTCTTTTCAGCTAGACGTGCTCTGAAATGTCTCCCTGATGTGAGTAGCTGAAAGGAATGGTGAAGGGTTGTGAAGGGTCCTTATTGTTGGAGCCTGTCTCTCTTTTTTATTTTTTTGACTGTATGACTGTCTGAGAATTGGGTTTGAGTGGTGCCAGTGGTGCCAGTGATTTTCGTGCGTGCTTGATTACTTCAGTGAGCATTCTTTTCTTTTCTTTTCTATTCATGCTCCTGTATACTCCTACCCATTACTGCACATTTCAAATTCAAATGTAATGCTTAGTCCCCCTCGACATTTATTTGCCACCTATACAACTTCTAGTTTGCCAGTTATGACATTACATACCAAAAGGTAAATGACCCCCAAACACACCATCACACCCCAAAACAAATCACCAAAACTGTTAAGCTGAAATGATCATTTGTGGTGAAAAATATAGTGTGACATTTAAAACATTTCAACCCTACTGTATGGTAAGGTTGGTGAAACATACATAAAACTACTCAACAGTCAATAATATTATTCAGAGAGTAGCATTATAATAGCATAAAGGGGCCATTCTGCTTGTTAAATACTTTGTGAATTGACATTTTGTGTGCATTATACTGATAAAACCTCCTTATTTTTATATATGTAAAGTTTATTAATACAGAACTTATTGATAATTGAATGTATTTGACTAAATACTTCATCAACTAATAAACCATACAGTATATTATATCTGCAAGTATAAGTCTCTCGAGCAAAGTTGCACGTAATCATGGGAGCTGTCTTCATTTCCCAAACAACCGTGACTGGCGGGCGTCCTTCATCACTTTCCGACTCTCTTCTGGAAGTTCCAGAGGAGAAACCCTGCTGGAAACCCGTGAGGTAATGTAAGTAGACAACCGCGTGTTAAAGCTTTAAAGGATCTTAATACTAATTTTTATATTGGGATAAAATACCACAAAGAAAGAAGCAGATGCAATTACTTAACATGATAATTTGACTGATTTGAAATGTGACTGATATCAAAATGGTTCAGAATCGATTCTACATATATGTTTCGCAGAAGCTCTTTGACTTCAGCTTCTGTCAGTCACTGAGTCCTCTGAGCTCATCCCAGCACATTTCTTGTCTATTGGCTGAACCCTCCACGCGAGCATTAGTGCTTTTAAATAAATAATGAGTCTTTTTAATCTTGTTCTTCAGTCTCATGCTGGGCGTATAGAAGTGTAAATAGACGTTCTTTTAGAGACCTTGCACAGTTTGAGACCCAAACATCACTTTGCAAATACAGAAGAGCAAGTCTTGCATTTTAATATCCAGATTCACAAACCAGCAACCAGATTTTCTTTTCTAGATGATATTGCAGTTTCGCTTCTCTTTGTGAAACTGCAATTTTCACAAGGTAGAACACACACTGCCACCCACACCATGATGCTCTCCTTTCACACCGGTAAATGTAACCATGGATTACATTTTCCCTATCAATTGAGATCCCCCTGGGGTTGACTGGCACACCCTATCAAATTTCTTCCCTTTTTTTCATTAAAAAAAGATGATTAAATGCAGAGTCTCAATTCTTCTGCCTGTTACGATGAGATCAAAGCAGCCGAACTGCTGCTTGTGAAAGTAATTTGGCATTCAGTGCAGCGCGCACTTCGAAAACGGGGCCACCTTACTTTGATGACTATGCCATTTCTCTTCCACTATTAATCTCACAGTATTGACTCAAAATGCAAGAAAGGTATGGCTACATAAGCTTTTTCAGCAGGCGTGTGTGTCAGTGTCGTCAGATACAAAGAGATTGTGCTGTTTTCTTTCGCAACATTAATTCTGCACTATTGTCAATTGTGTATTGATGGAGTACCTGCTTCTGAGGACCTTGTTCCCCTCAGGGACGTTTTGATGGTAAAATATGTTTTGCGGGGCAGTTAACAGCCATCTGTATTTCTTCACCTTACATCAGTTTCCACTTGAAAGTCTAGAGAAGTGTCTGGTCTTGCAGAAAACCGACTCTGCAGGTCAGTACAAGTAGTCCAAGTACATTCAGGTGGGTTTTTCGCACTTCTCGACAAATCCTTTCTCGCTGTGGCTTTCCAGTTACCCCAGTTTTAATTAAGTCATTACCTTGGCCCCAAAATGGAAAGAAATCTCTTTGTACTTTTCTCGTTCACCAGTTCTCTATTACCACTGAAGCTGTAATCTTAACTCCCAAATCCTCCCTGGAATAGAGGGATTAGTAAACTCTGTGTTGAGACATAAGTAGAGCAATGATTAGCTTTGACTCTAGACAAGTGTATACTGTATCTGAACTGTAGCGTGGCTTTAATCGTAATTACTGCTTATTATAAGAGCCACACATCCCACACCTGTCCCTTTTTAATATGCAAAGGAACATGGACACGACTAAATATCAGTGGAGCCCAGTCTCACAGAACTCATTACATTTTGAATTGCACTAAACTGAGATGTAAGATGTGCTGGACTTGTGCTGGTTTTAATCCCTGGAATTAATCCCTGAGAGAATACATCGTATTGACATCACAACATCAATTCATTCATGTCCAAGACAACGATACAAGTATCATAGAGACAACAGATGGACTGATTGGTCAGCCTGAAAACATGTAAGACTCTGTTTATTTCAGATGTATATGAAATACTGCACTTTACTTTGTTATAGTTTATTATACTATGATTTATGTCCCATTGCATTTTCTTTTGCTAAGAACTATAATTAACAGCAAACACAGACATTTATGTAACTTTTTTAAATGGAAAATTCCTTTGTTTGTAATAAAACACCGATTTTGACACGTTGCGAGATGTTTTAATGGCCTGTTTTTGATTAAGTGAATTTAAGTTCTCCTTTCATAAGCATTTACGCAGTGTATACAGGTATATCCAGTACTATTACTGTGAAAGGTAATGAAGGAAGGAGTCCTTATGCTCTACTCTGTGTCTGCCACTCCAGTGAAACAGACAGGCAGGCAGCAGAGAGGAGAAAGACATTAGAAAGTGAATGGCAAAACTCTCTCTGAAGACTCTCACACTGACCTGAAAATAAAAAGAGCACAGATTTTTGGGGTCGATAACATGATATGTTGAATATTGAGCTCTTCCTCGCAGCTCAGGCGGCAGGAAGCATGTGTCTGAATATGACTCGCACAGAATTGGATATATCTGACACTGGTCCTGCTGGAATCCGGCTGATTCTGGTCCCTGGTCGGTCGATCTGTGCATCTCTAATCTTATTAAAATCCTTAAAACAAACTTCTGCTCCCTCTTTAGAAATGATATAATATGATTATGCAAAGATATTTTCTGTTTCTAAAACTCAACTGCTGGGTACAAAGTCTCCTACATCATTTTAATGTCCATTCTCAGTGGATTTGCACCTGCAGTCTTCCTGAATACAGGACCAGGGTTTGCTTCCAAACAGAGAAATTTTGCACTTTCAGCAACAACAATGTGAAAACAGCCCTCAAGTGTCAGACTCACATCACACATACATCAGTCTGCACAGAGAAGCTCAAACATCCAATGAAGAAGAAAGAGGAAAAAAATACATTTTCGACTAGAGGTGGACTGCAGTTTTCAACAATTTTTATAGAACAACAGCTTCCCCAAATGAAAGGCCATAATTAGTTGTTTGTAACTGCAATTTATGAGTACACATGTAAGTGTTTTGTCCCCCATCGACAAGAAATTATGCCTTCCAAGACTGTTTTATGTGAAACTATATTCAATTTTAGTCAAAGGTTACTTAACCACATCTTGGTGTGCATCAAAATGACTACTTTAATGACACATTACTTTAGTTGCCATAGTTACAGCTATATTTGCAGTGTTTTTCAGTCCTGTTCCTCGGAAGCCCCAAGGAACTATAAAAAAGATGGAAGGCTCATCACGTCCCTGAGTTTTGCTTTGGGGCCAGGCCGTGGTGACAGCTGTGTTAAAGTCGTGGGATATGCATGGAGAAACGCACTTAAACCCAACATATCTACATCATATGACTTCTGATGAAGAAGTGCCTCCAGAAAACAAAAGAACACACTGCAGAGAGAAGTTTAATGACTTATTTCTTTTCCTCCAAATGATTAACAGGGCTAATAATATCATGATCAAACTGGGCAGGTCTGACCGATTTCCACTGATGAGACTGCACTTACACTGCATACAGCGGCGTAACAGGAGCCTTTCCTACACAAAATTTTAGGAACGAACACTGTGTCCTTTATTTTTTGGAGGCATTCCTTCGTCAGAAGTCACACGACATAAATAGGTTGGATGTTAGTGTGTTTCTCCATGCATCCATCAGCCATTGATATTAAATACATCTGACACAACGGTCTGGCCTCAAAGATACTCTAACATAATGATCCTCTCCTTCTTTTTAGGTTCCTTGCCCTGCATGTTTTCGATGTTTCCCTGCTCCAACACCCCTGATTCAGATGAGCGGGACGTTATCAGGCTTTAGCAGACCTCACTGATGAGCTGATATCTGAATCAGGTGTGTTGGGGCAGAGGTCCTCCAGAAACAGGCTAAAAAAAAATGACTGGTTTACAGAATGATCGTGGTCATTAAAAAAAACATTGCTGACCGCACACTGATCATTTGTTAGTAGTGCCAAACTATCCTTTTACATGGGCTCCAATATGTGATCTGATGTTCTCTGAATATGAAATACAGGCAGTGTTTCCTCATAACTAATAATGGCATAGCCCCCCCTCTTGGGTGTACGTCTGCAAGGCAGAAGGGAATAAAAGTCCAAAATGGGGGGAATGATCTGGAGTAAACATTATTAAAATGGAAAACATGGGGAGAATCACTGTTTCAGTATTCAATTCAAACACATCCTGCAATCCAGCTGCTTGTTGATGTATGTGACAATATTTGCCGAGAAAAAATCACAGCACTCCCAGTCTCCCTTCTTGTTTTGTCCTTCACAAGCGCTGTGAAAGATAACTTTGAAGTGAAGGAGATTTCTCCAGTGGCACTGACAAGGACTGCAGATAGTAGTAATGCAGATTAGCTGTGGATGCGTTTTGTTAGTCCTATACTCAAAGGTAATGAAAATGTACCAACTAAAATGAGGCTTGTCCGTCAAAAGAAAATGGATGAGAACAGTCTTATAGTCTCATACATCTAATAGTTGTATACATCTAAATAACATCCCTCCATTTGTGTGCATATACCCATATCAACATTTGCTATTGTTGACACGTCTTGAAATGCAACAGTGAACCAATGAATTGGAAGAAGCAGATGACCTTGAGCAGTGCAAGCGATCCAAGTTTCAAAACAAAACAATAGCGTTTGCAAATGTTTTATGAGGAAGGAAAATGAACTCAAAATGTTTGTCGTGCCTGAGGGGCACACGCAGTGATAGAAACAGAACAGTGTTTGCTCAGTGTTTCTTAAATTGGGTTCCAGGAGAAACTCAACTTTTTCTTCCCAAACTCTGTAACAGAAAAAGAACAAAACAATAAGTAGTCCACCTTTTTCCCTTCTAGAGCCTAAACGATAGTATTCAATACTCCATTGACCCATTAGAATTAAGGCAAGATGGTGAACATGTATATATTGTATTTCTCATAAACATACCTTTGTCAGCAGTGGTCTATCCATGTATTTATTTTTTTTTTTGCTATGATGTGTCTGGGGTGCCTCCAGTCGGCTGCCTGGTAAATCCTCCACTTCACCCATTTCAGTGCAGAACGGATAAATGGCCGCACATATGCTCGATGGTAATTCTAAGGGCTTTGAACGACCCTTGAAACGTCCTGTTTCCTCCAACAAGTGTTAGAGTGTTGACTTGTCTACATTCTGCAAAAGCATTTATGCTGCTGTCACAACCCGTAAAGGTACATTTACGAGAGCGTCGCACAGGTCTGCATCTACAAGGAGCTGAGCAAAGTTGCTTATGCTCTTGAGTGCCACAATTTTGATTGAGAGGGCAGCTAGTCTTCTTACAATCTGAGACAAAGTGTCATGACATCAGTGTCCTCACTCAGTAAAGTCAGCATGTAGTAGAGTATAATGAGGTCGTGACCTTGAGTAACACAATGGAGCTTTTTTTAAAATCTATTTAGAGCCCTGATTTTGTCTGTCTTTTGCACACACATAGGTAAGTTTTTCCCAAATTCCATTTTTTTGCGCATTTTTTTTTTTACCTTTTACTCTTATTTTACTACCAAAAACAGTGTGTTTTTAATGTAAATGACTAAAATATACACAAATTAAATAGAAATTATAGATTATTATTGATACAAGAAGAAAAAAAAACTAGCACATGCAGTTTCAAATATCCCTTTCATTTATTGATGTATAGATTGTTTTCTGACTCTGATGCATCAGCTATTAATCATCATTTATTTTTAAGTACCTATATTTAGTTATCCTATTATTTTGTTATACATGTAGCAATAAAAGGTTAAAATTTTATGTTATCAATGACTGAACAATCTCTTGTATCAGTTCTCTTTCCCTGTTCCTCACATGACTTTTGGACAGTACGTGGTCATTGCACGTATTTTACGCTTCCAGTCAACTGAGTGTTGGCAGAATTTGCAAAACAAAAGTTCACCTGACACATGCAAGTCGTTCGGGAATTGCTCGGCTCTGCACTGACGGGTTAATGTCTAGTTTCTCAGTTTTGAACTGGGGGGGGGGGCTCAGTCTGTGGAGGGGGCTTGTTGTGCCGCCTAGATTTGCTTCCCTCCGTGCAGTTTTCCTCAGACATACATTCCCCTTCCACACGAAAAACAGTATTTCAGTGAAATTATTTCAAATTATTCCATCCATGATTCCATGTTCTTGTAGGTGATGTGACGAAGGGACCAAAGATTTTATCAAAAGGGAGCCCAATGCATGACTCACAGAGGCAGGCAGGTTGGAATAATAAGAGGAGAGAAAACATGAAGGTCATATTTGTAAGAAAAGTTCATTTTTTTTGTAAGGCAGATGACAACAAAGCAACAAGGAGCATCATCAAAATACTGAAGAGTGATACCAAAACAGACCTTAAAGCCGCAGGGAACAAATTAGGAATACAAAGGATACTCTAGGACTAGAGAGGCAGACAAACAAACAACGATTTAGTAAGGAGAGTAGAATAGAGAGAGGAATAAACACAACCTTGCACAAGGACCGGACATGGAAAGTAACACATGAGCGATGTGGATAGATTCTACTACTAACCCTAAAAAAGCAAATGACCTAATCAGAACCATAGCAATAGTTGATAAATGCAGCCAAATATATTAAGCCACATTGCTTTTAATGACTTAACAAGTACAGTGTTATCAGTGTACATCTTTTTATAATGTTTTAGAGGAGGACAACACACTTCTAATTTTCATGACTAGTTCTGCGAGGGTTTCCAAAGGAGGCAGAACTTGTACAAGTTTTGACACAGCAAATCTTGTTAGAGCTATTGGATTTTACATCATCCATCTTTGCTTACATCTTAGCCTTTCTTCCATAAATTGTTGGTTATCTCGGTACCTGACATGAGAAGCAGGAAATTATCAGCATCTGATGCCTCTCTAAGTAATGTGCCAACAAAAGTAGAGAAAACGCCTACTAATAAAAGTGGAAGGAAATGATTTATCAGGTTTGATAGCTGCATATTAGTACCTGTTTGTCTTTACAATGAATCCCTCCATTGGTCTCAGTATCAGTCAGATCTCCATCTGTATGAGTACAAAATGTGCTTCTGTCAGCCCAACAGTCCTTGTTGCTTTCATCCTGCATGTGCTCAGAATGGATGGATCCTTTTGAAATTTGAGAATGAGCTCAGATTACCATTTGAAACACACCGTCATGAGTACAAGGGCAACAGGTGAATGGTATTTTAACATTAGCATTCAAAAGCATGCTGTCTTTTTACTGTCCAGCCTCTGTAATAGACATCTGGGCACTCGACTGTCACTATTCAGTATAGATTAGATTAGAGGCTGTTATGTGATGTCCAAGTGAATCCTGTTCTGTAAGATTCACATTGTTCCTATGAAATGATCTAATGCTGTGTGCTTATAGAGGTCACTGCATCAAACACTGGATTACCAAGCCTATTCTATGAAAATGAAGGCACTAATGAGAAGTGGAGGCTAACAAAAGCAGTGCTAATGAGGAGCAGTGTATGTCTCAGTGACTTACAGGCCCACTCATTAGGACTCCCTTTTAGCCACTGGCTGGCTGACATTAGCAGGTGGCCCCTCTGCCAAAAGTACTCTGAGGATATCTCAGCGTGCGTCGTCTCGGGAAATCAAACGTTACATCGGATCTGAAAGGGAAGACGTGTGATCTAAGGGGAAGTGTTTGTTCGAAAGGGAAGGTGAGGCCTGAGTCAGACAGCGTCAACAGCATTATAGAAAACAGCTTTGAGAGGATTAAAGATAGTATTTACTCCATTCTCACTGGAAAGAGACTGTTTTTTAAAAGCGTTTACAAGCATTTGAATGAGGAGGACTATTTATGTGACTATTTTGCAATATTGTAACCATTGGTAAAGGTCATTGGAGTCATATTGTCTAATTGGCGTACTTTTAAATATGTGGCCTTTAAAACCATGGGGTTGGAATCTAGAATAAAGGAGATCTGGCCTGTAACCGTCTATCATAGGCTATCTTCAACCAATCACATCAACTGTAGCAGAGCTCCACCAGCTGAAACAGCTGTAATCTTCTCGAGATGATACATCCGTGATCTCAAAAGTTATGCCACGAGCATGATGTAAGTGTAAAGATAGTGAGAACTGTGTCATGTCCTTATTTATTGCTCCAACTGACAAGCATCCATGTCACTGAGAAGTATCCGTATCGATATCTGCACTAATGAAATACTAACAATACCCATTCCGAGGATTTCTGAAAGATTTTCTCTTGGCACTGCATTCAGATTTAGTCAATGGGACTTCGAGATTGTCAGACTTGGCACCGAATGTTCTGTGACGCTTTTTTTTTTTAACACATTTTATCTGTGTAATTTCTGGCAGACTGTTTGCCAGATAATTCAGAAGTAGTCAGCCTGAAAGTTTTTAAGGACGCAGATCATCTCCCGAGAACTTTATGAATAAAATTAGAGCAGGTCCTGTTAGGTGGATATAGAGGGGGGGAAAACCCCAGTCTTTTGAAGTTGAAAAAGCATAGATTCATTACTTTTGAAATATTTCGTGCTCTCTTGCTGCCCTTACTCTGTGCCTCCTGATTTCTCTGCATCCATTAAATAATGTTTAGATAAAATGAAATACACATCTCAAGATTATACCTAAGAATCTAGTGCTCCCTAAAGAAAGAGTTACTTTTGTGGTGTAAATATAAACCTTGTTTAATGGTTTAGTGTAATAGAAACTAAAGCAGCTGTTGATCACTCGTAGCCCCCACTGGCTGGTTATGAGGAGTGAGGAATCAGCAGCTGATAGCAGTAGGCTATGAGACAGAGCAGTCAATAAAATAGGCTTTTAAAAAATTGTGACTTACTGCAACCATGAAAATGTCCTTGTTTAATCAACCTACATGTTTTAATTTTTATATTTGATATTATGTGCTAATAAATGCCATTATTTGTCTCTTTGTTAGACATTTTATGGGTAAGAAAAGCTTTGCCTTATTCAGTGAAAACAGGAAACGTCAATCAGGCTTAACACAGACAAGATATGCATATGATGCATCAGTTCATTTTCAGTTCATCTTACACTCCAATTGACCTTTAATCGGATCCGGATCACTAATCGCCGCATGTCAGCCGCTGTTAGATTAGAGGATTAGGATTTTAACATCAATTTGAGGACTAATCCTATCAAATTTAAGTGTTTGTTTTTGATCTGAGTCCCTAGAAGAACGTGATTTGATGTGTGGATATTCAGGGGGAAGAGTGCTTGAAAAGAATCGGTGAACTGTTGTATAAACCTTGCTTGGCTTGCACACGGTGTACTTCTGTTTTGTTTCGTCCATAATTTACTAAAGTTCAGCAAGTCTGAGGGTCACTGCGGTCCAAACCAGGGAACAGAGAAGACAGTGAGAGAGAATTTATGAAGTGGTTAAAGTAGTAAAGTGGTATTTTGTGTGCACGCCTTGCTTTGATCACCATTGCTGTAAATTCCAGGGGATGTTTTTGTGCTCCACGTGTTGATTAGTCTGGTGAGGACCGCCTGAAGGTGCGAACAAACACACCCACACTTGAGCCCTGCAAGGCTACAGCAAGCTGGCATGAGTGAGACTGATTAACTTAAAACCCGTGTTCATTTACATACATCATGCTGCGCTTGATTCAATTATTTTTGGGTGTGTAATTAAACCAGCTGAATTATATATTGAAGCTAAAGTTGTAGACGAAAAAGAAAATCCTGCTGAAATCCCAGCACGTGTGCTCAGAATGACTGTAGGGGGATTTTCTTTTACATGTGGTCTGTTGGACATTGATGAAAGTGCCCGTGTGAAGCTTTTGTCATTTTGCTTTATGGTTTGCCATTTCCGAGAGTGTCGATAACGATTCTCAATTGACAGCGGCTACCTGACCTCCACTACTCCATTTTCAGTCTAGTAACAGTTTGCCTGTCTGAAAATATCTCCCCTGTCCCTCGGCACATTTCTTACCCCAAGAGTTTCGAGTCCATTGAGCACATTTTTAATATGGAGTCGGCATCAAGGTCATTTATTGATGAGGCTGCTCACTGATAAGTCAGCATCCACTGTTGCCAAGCCTGGCACCGTCTCCACTGTAAACAAAGAAGTGTGGATTAAATGATTACAGCAATCAATTCTGGAGCCATCTATTAACTTTATGTAGAGGGTCCAGATGGGCAGAGGCAATAATGTTATTCCCTGGAAGAAAGGAAGGAAGCAAGTGAGGAAGGAAAGCAAACAAATCAATACATACTGTAGATAAAAAGAAAGTCATCATCAAATTTGGGCAAGATGCAGGTTTTATTTAGTGTCCTGGAGCCAAGTGATGGCAATAATCAGATTTTTGTGTTTGCAGTTAAAGGTCTATTGTGTAGGATTAGTGGCATCTGGTGGTGAGGTTTCAGATTGCAACCAACGCAACACCCCTCGACTAACCTTCACCTCACAGGCTGCCTTGAAACACAAAAAATGTGAAAGGCCAGATTTGGTGTGTCCGCCCTGGGCTACTGTAGACACATGGCGGTGTATCATGGCCAACTTCATGAAAGACGATGGATCAGATGGATCAGATGGATCAGATGGATCAGATGGATCAGAGACAGTCTGGTTAATTCCTATGAAAGCTGCTCACTGGCCCATGAAGCCAAAAAACATTTGACTTTTGGGGTTTAAAATTACCCAGATCTTCTGCTTTGTGGGGCTTATAGAGTGTGTGCACTTGAGACTTCAGTGAACTGAAGACATCAATAGTTGACAGTAAACAATAACAATGGCTTAACTAATAATAATCATCTCCAAATCGATCTCCAAATACTCATTTGACTCACAGAGCGTTTGATTCATAAAGAGTATGTATTTGTGTCAACTAAGAGATGTTTTTAACACACAAAGTCCAGACACAGCTACAATAAGCATACATATACAGATCCTTCAAACAATCATAAGGACAAACACATCAGCCTTAGATGAAACTTCATGTCAGTATTCTGCTGCAAAGACAACATCATCAGCACACCTAACCTGCAGAGCTGTTTGTCATTTGCACCCTGCCACTAAACGAATAGAAGCGGAAACAACTTTTTCTCTACACCCCATGACTAATTTCTGTTGTTTAAATGCTGATGAGATGTCTTTGCTTGGGTTACAGTAATGTTTTCAAATCATAGCACATTGCCCGACTACTAAAGCTCGTTTTAGCGAGCTGTAAAGCCTACATTCTGTTAAAGGACCTGCAGCACTCTGTACTCAGTACTGTCGATGCCTTTATTTGAATGAAACCCCAAGGTACTTCCCTTCACAGATCGTTATTTCATCGCCACTCACTCCTCAGAACAACACATATCCACAACTACTTCATAGTCGTTGGATGGGGGGACGTAAAAGGTTAGTTCTCCAATGAATGTAGACTTTAAAAGTGGTCTTCATAGTTGATGAAAATCCCTTGTGATTTTTGTTGCCAGAGCAACAGAAATAAAACAAGAAATTCTGGTTCCAGAAGTTATTTATTTATTTATTTATTTATTAAATATATATAACTCAATTTGTTACCTGTATTAAAAAGCTATAAACAAAAAAAATACAGCTTTGGAAGAAAGCCTTTTGAAATAGTGTGTCCTATTACTCATGTTGTAGAATATGGAAATAAACCAGTGAAAAATGCTTTACTTAGGAGGTATTTGTCAACACCATCAGGTGATCATTGAATGATAACTTTGCAGGAAGATGATAAGCATAAGTATTTACCCAAGCCATGTTATAATGACCTGCAGCAGATCGCTGACAGCTGAGGTAATCAGATGTGTGATGTAAACAACACACAGTTGACATGTTTTTCTTTCCACATATTTACTGCTTCTATTTTCTACTTTAAAATGCCTCACAGTAGTGTGGATCTAATGCAGGTAACCTTCAGTAAATTGCATTACTGCTGACCTGTGCCGACACGCGTGACCTTTAATTTAAACTCCATCTACTGCAACATGTGCTGGACAACAGTGGAAACGGCTGGTTGGGCAAAAACAGGAAAAGGACGCCAATGTTATATATTTCAATCATGTCTCACACAACACCCACTCTTCGTCTGTAAATTGAACGCTGTGATACTTGAGCGTTAGCTTAAACGAAAAACAACTCTTTTCATCCACCGCGAGTTCTATCTCCTTGTACACCCCGAGGAGATAATGACCATCGTTTACAGTCTGTCACTCACCCAGAACACATACGTCAGAGAAGGTTGAAAGATGTTTCACCATTGAGGGATCATTGTATAAATAAAAATAACGCTTTAGGTAGGGAAGGAACACTGTGAATTCAAGTGTGTAAACGAGGACTTAATTCTCGAGATCAATGTGATAATGATTGTATGGAGGATTGTTTGGGATTTAGATAAAGTTGTTCACTGGAGCATGCAACATGTTTTACGTAACTTGCAGCCTATTCACCCCCATGGAAGGTGGCCATATAGCATCTTGGGGTCTTTTAGCAAAACGGGCAAAGGTCTTTTTGTGACGCTGACATAATGTTCTATAAGTCACAATTTATAATTGGTTACCCCGGAGTGGGCTGTTTTTTTTGGCTCAAGCAACACATCTCTTGCACCCTGTATGAAGTGTGCAGACAGAGCTTGCCAGCCCATAGGTTTGCAGGGTGCCTTCACTGTCAGCATACAAAGAATTTGGCTGGGTGCTAAATGGAATGAACAGCCACATTTCTATCCCTTTTTCCCCTGTTGGGTAAGGATAAAAAGCATTCAGCTGAGCGTCCCTGGACCTGAAAGAACTCTTGATGTTTCTGCTGGTGTAAAGGGCAGGTTTTACGTTAGGCTATCGCTTCTCTTTTCAACTCTTCTAAGCTTGTTGCTGAGGCCAAAGTAGCTTCCATGGGCAACTCACTGACAGGTATAAAGGTGGTGGATTCATGATTCATGCTGTGACTGGCACTGACCAGTTGCCTGGCTGGACAAGCTCCAGCTTCTTTGAAGTACCCGGATCAGCTCATGCATCAGGCAAACCCAATTCTTCTTTTTGCCTGGAATTAGTTTTACCACTGCTAAAGAATGACCCTAGGGATGAAAACATCAGTCTGTACACCACTGTGGTCCAACATGGAATATCCTGACAATGTTTTGATGGCTTTCCATGAAATTTTGAACAATTTCATCATGAATGTGCTAAATTACATCAATGAATCGTAGTGATTTTTGGTGTTCCCTGTAGGCTAGCTAAATTGTCGGCTGTTTCTACTCTTAATGACCACCGCCCTGTGGCACTCACACCCATCCTGATGAATTGCTTTAAGAAGTTTGTTCTCCAGCACATCAAATATAACATCCCTGCCAGCCTGGACTCTCACCATTATGCTTTCAGAAACAACAGATCCACAAAGTCTGCCACATCTACTGCCCTCCACTCTGTCTTCACTCACCCGGAGAATGTGAACAGCTGTCAACTGCATCACAGTTTAAAAAATATATTTAAATAAATGTACATTGTGCCCTTACATTTAGGACCACAATTTAGCTGTGGTGTGGTTTTCAGTGGCAGTTCTCCCCAACTAATTGGTGCATTGCCTGTACGTCTGTGTATTAGTGTTGTCATTTTCAGAATGATGCCAGCATTTAGCTAAATCCACAGTTGTGACTACTATCTAGGTATAGAACTGCTAACATGACTGTAGTCTCTTATTCTTGTTCTCTGATATAGAAATATCTGTCTCAATGCTCTGGAGGAACTACATCCTCCTTCAGCATCTAAATCTCTCTTGAGTTGACATCCGTTTTCTCTTTAGAAGACATAAGTGCAGTACATTCATCACCTCTGTGACCGAGAGCAGGGTATACTAAGGTAAGTAACCCAGGTGTGGAGATCCATTTACTCTGTTAGAGCATGGCAGGGACAACTGTCATGATGGTACTCTGCATGTGATTGGATTTTGGGTCTTGAATTAAAACACCTGGTGTAGAATGATGGCCAGTGTAGAATGGTGGTGCCATTGGATGTATTTTTACTTGTCAAGTTCACCTTACCTTAAGCAGTGACAGGGACATTGATTGCCTAAGAACCAATGATGTGTTATACTGTATCTGCCTTCAAAACATATAAGGCCTCACTCATCTTCCTCCTCAGAGCGATGTCTGCTGTAGGGAGAGAAGATGTGGCCTTGAAATGTGTGACCAGAAACACATCTACTGCTCAAATAGCAGTGTTGGACACATTTTTGAGGAGGAGAGTTACGACACCTTCTTTTGACTCTCTTTCAGACAAACTTCTTTCAACAAGGCAGGAGAGTTTTGGAGGGAAAGTCTGCCTGGGGGCGAAAGACAACGATGGGTTCTGAAGCAAAAGCTCTGGGGGTAACACAGGGCTGTCTGAGGTTGTCATAGTACTTTGTTGGCTGGACTTACGTTTTGTATTGCGATGACAACCATTGCTCTGACTGGTCATCCATTTATGCACCTCAAATTGCATTTTTGTTTTGTCATGTTTTACCATTTGTGTCTGCTGCCAGATTGTTTGTTGGTTGTTTTTTTTCAGCAGGATTACACAAAAACTACAGAATGGATTCCCATGTGGAAGATGGGTCTCAGCCCTCAGTAGGCCGCACTAACTTTTGGTTTGGATCTGGATAAAGGAACAGATCCAGAAACCAGTTTGTTTGTTTTTTGACAGTTTGATCATTTTCTGTGTCTATTTTATGGATCCTGATGAGAAAAATCGGTATTTGAATAACTAGACTTGATAGAGACATTGAGAGCTTACCTCCACCGAGGCCTAATAATCTCTTCAAATACTGAATCATACACACCAGCCACCTAAATACATTTTTTTAAAATGATGATTCATGTGTTTTTGTGTTATCCCTCTGAAAAACCAACAGACCAACCAGGGACATGGGCGAAAACATCAATGACATTGATGCTGATAATCGATAATTACTTGCTTCTCATGACTAATATGTAAAATGAAAAATACATACACACCCACACTGTAACAGATTGCTGTATATTTATGGTGGATTTACAACAGTGTCTTACTGTATTTCAAAATAATTTTAAAATACTGTTAGATATTCATCTCCCACATGTAAATTAACAGTTAAATTAGTCATTTAACAATTACAGTAGATAACTGTAATTCAACAGCATGAAACAGTATTTGTAATGCATAGCTGCAAATGTATGGTGGATTACAACAGTATCTTCCTGTATTTCAAAATAATTGTAACATAATGCTAGATAATATTATTCTTTAATCCCTTCTCAAGTCCAGTCATTATCCATCAGCATCTTACTGATGATTGCGGGCTTGTTTTTCTATTTTGATGATAACACTTCTTTACTGATCAAACTCCTCAAGCTACTCAGTTTTGAGTGACAATATGTAACCTAACTGGCTATTTCTGAACATGACTTTGAAGAGCACAGCTCCGTCATATAATTCCAGCCAGAGAAGTCCATGTGGAGTTCAACAGAGCAGGTAAAGTAAAGTTATGCTTACCCCCTAAAATTGTGTCCAGTGTTATTTTGTCTCTGTGATTATTGAACTGTTGACATTTCAGATGTTTTATTAGGTCTGTTTCATTAGTTCAGGTTGCTGAATAGGGCCAAGTGAAGCAAGCTCTGTAGCTAGCTTGAGCTCAATTAGCCGTAGGTGTTGCTGACCTCCAGTTTTTGGTTTTTTTTTTAATTGTAAAATGTATGTGTCAGTATCTTATCATTTATTGATTTAACTTCATTAACTTCATTGCACACTAGTTTTCCAGAGGTAACCCTCCCTAAACATGTACTCATCATCGGTGCCTGAGGAGACCAGCCAAACACTGCTGTCAAGTACTCACTGTTCACTATTTCTTTCTGCCCCTCTTTCCTTTCTCCACATCCACTTTCTATTCTTCACATGCAAAAGAGTTGTTTTCAAGCTAAACTGTTACACTGGTCTTGATGATTTTTTAAATCAGTGTTACACTGTTCCTGATGCTATTTTAATTCAGTGTCTGAGGTCATGCTCATGAGTTCAATAAAACCTCTCACTAATGATTTTATTGGAGACAGTTTGTTCCAAATATGGTAATGCAATACCTTTTCATTTTTGAAATACACACGTTGTCAATGTTACTAATCTTACAAAGTCTGCTCTTTTGTGTTCTATACCAGGGTTCTCAAACTCATTACTTAAAGGTCTGCATCTGATTTTTATTCAAGGTCAGAGGTTAGGAATGATTGGCAATAGCAACAAAATTCAATCAGTTCAGTTATGATTATGTCTCTTCATTGAGCCGGCATGCATAGAAACTCTATGTTGACGATGGAAACTGAGGCAAACACAGCTCAGTTTGGTAGACGTTATTAAGTTCAATAAGTTATCAGTTGAATAACTTTAACGGTGTTAGAGTGCTCTGCTCTGTGACTTCTGGTTCTTGGTTCTTGAAAACAGCGTCAGAGTGAGCACTCGTTGTACTGTCAACTCTTTGCTACTCTCCTCCTCCGTGTCCTCCACTAGCTTGTCCTCCTACTTTTCTTCAGCTGAGCACAGAAAGATGAACAGTGATGAATGCATGTTGTAGCTGAATGTGTTTCTGATCCACTCTAAGCACTAGAAGGCAAGACATTAGTAAAATACAAGAAAAGTCAAGCTGTGTGTTTATAGTAGGACTTTTGGATGTTGACTGGCTGTTGGGATGAATGTGGTAGCCCAGGGCTGGGTAATTGAGAAGCCCTGCATACGTTGTTTTTAAATTGGTGAGGGTTTATATGAATGCAAAAATAACAGATTTTATAACACACTGGCATATACTGTAAAATTACCATAACACACACTTCTCCTACTGTACTTTACTGTATTCCAAAATATGGTAATATACTGTTAAATAAATTATGGTAGATGTGCTGTAAATTTACCATAACTCATAATCCTACCATCATGTACTGCAATCCAAAAAACGGTATTATACTGTTAGATAAATTGCGGTAGATGCACTGTAAAATAACCACAACACCCACCGTTATTCCACTGTCATATACTGTAATCCAAAAAATGGTAATATACTGTTAAAATGAATAACAGTAGTTACATTGTAAAATAACAGTAAAATATTGGTGTCCCTACTGCCAGTATTTTACTGTTTTTTTACAGTGAAATTCTGTACAGTGCAGAACATGTTTAGCTCCCTAGTCTACACTATGGTACCACATAGGCATTGCAGTTTGGTGTCATGAGCACAACTACTTTTTCTTCTGTGTTTGTTGGTGGACTGCAAACAAATATCATATTCTACCTCCTGGAGCGGATGGTGTAGGTGCTGCAGTTGTAAGGTCAATTAAAGCACTTTGCCTTGTTTTATCACCTTGATCTATAATTGAATTACTGGCTTACAGTCAGTAATATAAATTTACCATTATCAGACTGCTAATTTATCCATAGAAATAATACAATAGAACTTTCGTTAAGAGGCACAGTTAATTGTCAGTACCAATATTCAGAGTGGCCCTGAAAGCTGACCATAGATGTGTCACACATGATCGTTCAAATGAAAAGATGTGACGGTTATGGTGCTTTCAAATAAAACGCTGATTGAAAATCTGTTCCAGTCAGTCCAAGCCGGACGAATAACTTGAGCTCATCTTTAATTCATGTGAGCACTTACACTGCTGTGCCACGGCAATCTTCTTCTAAAAGCGGATTCCCAGAAGGGTCAACATTTCCTCAGGGAAACAGCTGGACAGGGGCCTCCCAGTGAATGTCTTCCACGCTTCTCCTCCTGCTCTCATCCTTCTCTGATTCCTCTTGCTCCTTCAGAAGAATCCAGTCATCATAAGTGTGAGGAGACTTAATGATGCATGCTATCACTGCAGTCCAGGCTGGAGATTAAGGAGCTTGAAGATTCTTCTGCTGTAGTGAGGATCATCAGACAGATGTTTTGAGGGGATAAATAACTGTATTTTAAGTATAACGCATAAAATTCGAATGCCGTTTGTTACTTTAAACATGGAAGCTTTTTTTGGGGTTTGAGGATAAATTTAGTTTTGGGTATTAGTGAAGTTTGAAAGGAAAATGTTGACGCGTGTGCCTGTCTAACTTTCGCCATCAGACCACAGTGGCTTCATTCAGTTTAAAATTAAAATGTTCTGTTTAAGATCAAAGTACCAGAACTCATGCGTGCAGGCTTGCTGAGGGCGGTGTGGCTGATGGTGCTGACAGTGTGCAGCGAGTATTTCCAACTCCAGCTACACCACTGCTGCTGCAACTGCAGCTGCTGGTGCTGCTGTTGCTGTTCACGCTGATTCAGTAAGATTCTCCTGTGGCAATTCCCTGCTGTTTAGTAAGTTATGGAAAAGGAAGGAGAAAGAAAAGTTGTTTCTTTGCTGAAAATTGGCTCTTATACATATGATTCACAACACTGGAGAGCGCTGAAGGATCATCATAACAACTTTAAGTGTGACTTATGTTTAGCTAAACTCCCAAATCACAGGGAGCTGACACTGCAATAGCTCGGCAAATTTAGGGATTAGTGTTAACTAGGGACATCGATGGGAGATCACAGAAATGATAGAACTGAATATTGTTGAATACAGAAGCTTCATGTTATTCATCTGAATTACCAAATTGCAAATTCAGATGTCATTTGTGTTTGTGCTCAAGCTGCAACACTGCTACACTGAGTTAGACAACTAGAGCTGATAATCCAAAGCTTAAACCATGCTTTCAATTACGTAACAAACATGAGACCTAAACATACTGATACAGAAGGTGGCAGTATGTCATTTTAAAGGTTGCTGCTAGTAAAAGTGTGTTGGAGTTGTAAAAGTGCTGCATGCTGTTGTAAAACTTGGCTTTACCTTGGTAGAATTTGGGTTACCTTTCTTTTCTTTTCTTTTCTTCTTTCGAGCCCTAACCATAACCTGTGTAAGGAGCATCATACCAGTGGCATATGTGAGACATAGACAGATAAAATGCCTGAAAAATCCTTTAAATCATTGCCGTGTTTGTACACACTCCAAAAAATGAGCTGTTTTGGTCTAGTAACTAGTAACTAAAATGATCAAAATAATGTAATGGAGTAAAAAGCACAAAAAGATTATTGAGTAGGAGAAGATGTAAAAACTGTGCTCAGGAAAGTGAATGTACTTAGTTACATTACATCACTGCTTATCTGTATTGACCAGGAGAAACAGATAATTGTGGTTATCGGTGTCAGCTGAAAAAAAATCCATGTCATGCATCCCTAAGGAATGCTTTTGGAATCTGCAGGGTGATAATTTGAACCTATTTCCACGCCAACCATCAAGATTTTCACATTTCCAATTAGGGAGTAATCAAACATAAAATCTAGCTCTTATACTGTACAATGTCCACGTGAGACGATACTGGAAATGGAGCTTTTAATGTAGTAGTATCTGGTTACATTATTTAACACTGATTTAGATAGAAAATTAAAGAGAAGTTGACAAAAGAGTCGGAATATAATGAAGATATTTTTGGTCGGCAAAGATGACCATTTTGCCACTTACTATTTTTGTCCTTAGAGATTATTTTGCATGCTTGTGTTGGTGAGGGAATGAAATACAGCAGCGGTTTTGTTACCCTGTCCTCCTCACTGTCTGTTTGTCTGTCTGTGTTTTGTCCAGCAGTGGATGTGGCTTTAAAAGTAGACAGCAGCTGGATATGTGAATGATTCAAGGTTGAAGTTGAGAGTTCCATCGAATGGCGAAATTGACTTTGGCATATTTCATCTCTCCAGTCTCCCAACTCCTGCATCATTAAAATTGTATTGGGAATTAAGTAATCATTTTTTCAGGATCCCTTTGCATATCTCGGGATGTGTTAAATTCCCAGTTTTATAAGAATTAAGTCTGCTCGCTGACATTTACCCCCTTGGATTTCAAAATGTCAGACACTTCTGCTACATTGGCCTGACACTGTTCCCTTTGGGGCTTTTCCTTTTAAATCCAGATAATGTCAGAGAGGTTACAAAATGTAGGCCTTAAACCCACATGTGTGGAGTTTGAGTCATTGCAGATGAATCTTCCATGATCACTTTTCAACAGCAGCTTCATGGCTGCCCTCTGTGGCATCTCAATTGCTTCACCTCAGCACCCTCGTCTGGCCTGGCTCAGTGTCAGCTCATTGTGTTGCTGTATCTCTGCTATTTTTGAGCTATGAACTATTCTGAAGTTTCCTCTTGAGTTCAACGGCAGAAAACCCTTCGAACTCTAATATATGTGTCATAATAAAAGAAAAGAATGAGTGAGGATTGCCTCTACTGTTCAGGTCAGATAATTATGTAAAGTGCATTTGATTGACTTGCATGGCTTACTTTTTCCACTGTTTGACTGATTGTGGGTGTTAACTGTTTTCTGAGTAAACTGCCATGAACACACAGCACAATTATGCTGCTTTCCATATTATTCTCAATGCTGTTTCTGCGTGTGCAGGCGTGAGCACGGCGGTTGAGTAGCGTCTTGAAGGTTATATACAGCACATCTGACTAATGGCCCGGCTCTCTGTACATGCTCATGCTAATCACTTCTCTGATTGATTGTGCTGCTCCGAAGCACTAATAGCATCATTAGGCAGAACTGTTGCGGCAGTCTCAGGCTCTGAGCTTTCTGTTCCCTCGCCGAGATTTTCCTGATCCTTCCTTTCATTATTTAGAAAGTAGATCGGGACAGGTTCATTTTAAAAATAATTGGCTTTGACTCCAGATAAAGACAAAGTAAAAGCGTGAATCCGAGGATGGTTAAGGTTTTCCTATTTGTTCCGCCCAGGCACGTCAGTCCATCTGGAGCTGCTGTTACCTTGGAAACCTCAAGACAATTGTGTTGAGAAATGACAACAGAAAAATGTTACAGCAGTCACACTTGTAATCATTAGAGAGATGGTGGTACATTAGCACCTGGATTGTGTTTCTGCACGGACAAGGCAAGTTTAAAGGAAAACTTCCAAATTGATGCAAAATACTTATGATGTAGTTATTATTACACAAAACCCTCCACCTCAGTGTGGTGTATCCTGCTTCTGTTGGCACAAAATGGCCTCCCTGACAATCCTCAGATGCAGCAGCAGCTGACTCTTCACGGTGCAGTTTCGACAGCTGAGGGACGTCTCACACGAGAAGTCAGCCGTCAAGGCCAACAGGATGGACATGCTGCCCCTTACCAACTGTTAAATGCGGTAAGGGGCTGATAAGTACTGAGTCACAGTCTAACACACACGAGAAGCTTTGAACGCAGTGGGAGTTAGGATGCTTGTTACAGCTGGCATGCTGCAGCCCTGATCTCAGGAATCCAGTTAGTGCAAGAACATGAGGGAAACGTTTGGTTTCTCATATCTGGCCCCACAATAATGTCATCAGTTTGATGACATTATTATGGCGAAAAATTATATTTAATTGAAAAGGAATGAACTCTTCAAGGGGAAGATGTGATTAATTTATTCTTCTGCTTAGACAGTTTCGTCCTTAGCATTCTCTAATGGCTTTATGCATCAAGTTTAACTGTGTCGATAACTTTAAGATCTCAATACAAATTACCTGTACTGAGTTGTTACTACAGCTGACTTAAACACAGAAGCATAATAATGGACACAGCACCAGGGTAGAACATTACTGACTCAAAGTCTTAATAAAAATAAATTACAGCTGCAACTAGTGATGATTGAAAAATGGTGGAAATTGTTTACTATTTGTCACTAAATTCTTAAGCGATGTCTTAAAATGTCTTTTTTCTTTCCCCCAAAACGCAATTACATTCAGTCTACTGCCACATAAGATAGAGAAAAGTGTCATCACTGTTGAGAAGCTAGAAACATAAAACATAAAATTAATTTTACAGTTCTGCAAACCATGGATGCGTTCACATCTGTACGTATCACACATACCCACGGTGAAGTTTCTACATGATATGTCATATCACATACACATACATGTAAATGAGCTGATTTTCATGTTGGGAGTTACAAAGACTGGCGGTGGCTGACAAGCCCGAGACCACTTTTCACTGGGGTTTTGACTTTTGTAAGCACGACCCAGTTGTTATTTTCAAGGAGATGTCCAGTCATTTTCCAGCCACGTCGACTGCAACAGAAATATTATGTTTTTGATGAGACGTCAGGACAATTTCAGTTTTTTTCCTGACCAAAGTGGATTTGTGCCCAAACCTAACCAGATCATAGGCAGAAGGTTGTTCTAATATGAAATTGTATGCAGCCATGTAAATTGTGGACATTTATAGCAAGGTGGGTACAGCAAAAAAGTGTGATATGGCAGAGAACCACAGTGAAAAAACAGCAAAGTATCCATCAAGCTAGAGATCCCGTGAGACCAAAAACGTACCTAATATGCCAGTGAATAATTCATTTGCCAAAATGTAAAATTCAACAACTTGATCATCTAACAGGATCACAGCACTGTGCTGAATTTCTTCTATTTTTTGCCTCCTGGTTCTCAAAAACTGGTCCAGTACTTCGTGCCTCGTTAAGGGGAAACCATCCAAAGCTTTCAGTGTTTTTGGAAGCAACAGGTAAGTGAAAGAGTGACTCATTTTCAACATATTTCTAATTGTCATTTAACCAAGCAACTGAGAAAGAAATGTAGCACAGTTTGGTTCAATTTCTCCTCTTGCATTAGATTTCAGAATATTTCTAATGACTAACGGAAAAAAAGGCATTTTTGTTTAACTTTTTAAACACGAGAATCAAAATTTTCGTCTGCTTTTGAATATAATTCAAATATGAAGCTGACAGAATATTGATATTGCGCAAATGCAGCATTGAATTTAATTGGATATTACCCACCAGCCATTACACCTCCATGACCATTCCCTCATTCGTCTCATTAATTAAGAGGATGCACACTTTCCTGTATTTCTTGTCACACATGACTATTTCTTAGCTTAGGCATTGACCAAAAGCTATTTTGTTAAGAACAGAGTTCAAAAGCATTATGTTTGGTGCTCAAGCTGCTGATGCGCTACTCTCAAACTTCTGTGTTTCCTGTGTAAAATGTAGATTGTGTAAATTGTTTTCAAAGGTTGATCCACCGACTTCATTGTGACCGGAGTTTGCAAAGTGAGCGCATGGCCGAGGGGAGCTGTAAAGGGCAGGAGTGTGTGTGCAGAGCGCGGCTGGGATGTTGCCAAACTGTCAGAGAGTGTTTAGGTAGTGTCAGCTGGGGGAGATTATTAGTTTAACCAGAGCTGATGTTGTAATCATAGGGATGAGAATCCAGCTGGATAAACAAACTACCAATTTAATTAAAACAAAGACACACTTATTTAAGCATGCGTTTGAAGGATCCATTCAGCCCTGTGAGTACCCACCAGGCCTTCATTAACACGGCACGTTCACGCACATGTTAAAACACCTGCACCTTTTTGTTGTGATTTGTTGCTCTTTAAACTATAAAAGGCCTCCCGCTCTGTCTAAATGTGAGCCAGGTGTGGGGCCTGATCTCAAGCAGCTGCTCCCAATTGTCTTTAAATCAAAAAGATGGTGTTGGTCGGATGAAAAGAAGTGAAGCAGCATGGAAATATGTGTAGTCAATTGGAAATTTCACTATCAATGAGATGAAAACACACACGCAAGCACGCCCACATAAATACATATGATGTATGTATGATGTAGACTATGTCCCCAAGCTACAACCCCCGATTCCATAAAACTTAAAACAAAATGCAATCATGTGCAGTAAAAGTGTTCCCTTGTTTGAAACCTGTTGCTGGCATCAAATTCTTGTACCGTATATCGTTGCCGACATGGAAACAGGGTTTTCCAGACATCCCTTCACCCAGTAACACTCTCCGGCTCCTCCTGCGGGACCCAGAAGCCTTCCCATGACAGATGAGACAAGTAACCCCTTCAGCAAGTTCTGGGTCTGCCCCGGGGTTCCTTACCAATGAGACGTGCCCAGAAAACCTCCAACGCAGGAGGCATCCTAATCAGACACCTGACCCATTCCCTCTTGACGCAGATGAGCAGCGGCCCTACCCCGAGCTCTCTTGTCGGAGGTTGTTACCCTATCTCAGAGGCTGAGACGAGCCACCCCATGGAATTGATCTCAGACTTTCGATCACTACCCAGAGCTCATGACTATAAGTAGGGGTCAGAACATAGATGGACACGTAATACACAAGCTCCCTCTTCATCACCATGGTCCGGCCCAATGCTCGCAATATTGCTGATGCCACACCAAACCGCCTTTCCATCTCGCGCTCCTGTTTCCCGTCACTGGTGAACATGACCCCGGGATACTTGAACTCCCTCGCTCAGGGAAACAGCAATTAACCCCCAACCGTCAGGTGGCACATCACCATTTCCTGGCAGGGAACTCGGAGGTGCTGACTGTCACCCTGGCCGCTTCACACTTGGCTGCGCCTTGAGATCCTGTTCATGAATATCACAAACAATAGGGAGAGAGGGGACAAACTTGGCCCACCCACTGAAAACGTGCTTGACTCTGTGCCGAGTATTAGATATTGAATAAGCATATATTAACAAATCAATGAGATCTATGAGGCCGAACATTAAATATATTGGCTTTGTACTGTTTTCAATTGAGTGTCTGTCAGAAAGGATTAGCAAATTATCACATTTTGTTTTCTTATGCCTTTACTCTGAGTCCCAAATGTTTCGAAAACAGGGGTTGTAAATGTTACGAGGAGGTTTAATTGAAACCAAAAGACACGTTGGTCTCGGCAGCTTAGGTGCTACATGACAAGCATGTTGACATTTTTCAACATAATTGAGCTAGCTTTTATTGAGCCGCACAGTTTTGTCTTCTGACCATGGATGTTAATCACATATTAATTAAAAAACATGCCAATACCAGCTTTGTTGGAGTTACATTGGGGCCTCAGCAGCTGCAGCTCTGTGTGGCCTCCAGGCACCCTCGAGCCAGCCGGACTGGAGTTAGTTCTCGATTGATTAAGCTAAAAATGAAATGCATCTGCTATTCATTAGTTGGCATGAGCTGCTTATCCTCAGCAATTTCAATTGAATTGTTGAGGGAAAAGACAATAATTTTGGTCTTGTAAGGAAAAAATTCTCAACATGTTTCATTTGTTTTCATTAGTATTTTCGAAAGGCATTGTAGTTACGTGTTTTGCATGTTCAAGTTCTTGGTTATATCCCTTTCTAGACCCCAAATCCCTGAAGACATCATTAGTGGTTTGTGTAGTCTAATGTTACTTAATCAAAATTTGACCCCTACCCCACAACCAGAGCTGTTGAGAAATCTCTGCTAGATAGAAGTCACAAAATGAAATCGCTCTTACCAATTACATCCACCGGTTCCCCTGTGGATTCTTCTACCCTAGTCAGGGACTGTTCCCTTCCTGCCCTGAAGCTGATTTCCAGCTCACTGCAGACTCCATCATTCTCCATGGTTACATGTTAACTTTTACCCGCAGAGGCTTGTTTTGTCATTTCCTTTGAGTCATGTCACCTCCTGCCCCGATGCAATTGGCGGCGCTGCCATCAACAGGTAGACTGAACTCAGCTGTGATTCTTCCTGTTCTATGTATGGATTTTTCTTAAGACTTTACAAACAAAATGAGTAGACGGAGAAGCCCAAAGGGCAGCTCTTGTATAATTTCATCCTTTCTGTGAAATTGTCACGTTTTAATTTTTTAAAGGCTGCACTGGCATACTTTAAATTGCTGGTGAAAGGAATGTGACCTCCCTGACGGAACACTGATAACTCATGTTTATGAAAACAACTCTAAATGTGCTTTGTATCAAAAGATCCCAAAGGCAAAATATTTGTTCCTCTCAATCTCTACAAAATGAATAACGATTTAATGTGTTACATTTTCTCTGGATGGATTCCCTTACTTCTCATCTTTCATTCTCCTTCTTTTCTTTCATGTTTAAACTGAAGTGAAGATGCACACAACTTCTATAAAATGACATCATGACTGTTTGCTATGTAAAAAGGTGCCACTTGCACACATGTAACTCTCACCCACCTCTGAGGTTCATGAGTAAGTGTTAAGTGTTTTGGTTTTCAGTTGGCAAATTTACTCTTTGGCTCCATCTTCAATTTTGTCTTATCCTTAAAATACTGCTGTTATCAGTGAGCAAGCTTTAGAAATCCACACTATGTTACACTACAGACGGACAAAGCTAAAGAACCAGACATTTCGAGTAGTAGTTCCAAATGTTTCACAAAAAAGTTGAGACATTTGTCAGGCGCACAGAAACAGAAAGCAATTGTTTGCTTACACAAGTCACAGCAACTGTACAGGGTAAACTTTACTTAATGGACGTAACGGTGAGGAGATGAGGTAAAGACAAGAGAGGATAAAGACGTCTCTAGTGGGTGCTGACTTCAGTCAGAGGCAAAGCTCAACACAAAAAACACTTAGTGCCTGTTTTTGTGGTTGCGAACGATTTACCACAAGGCTGATTTGCTGGCGACACTGCTTGCTTCATCTCTGATGTAATCTCGTTACTCAGATAAAAGTGACTTCTACATTAATATTCCTTATGGCCTCATTCAGATATGCTTTGACATTTCACTGAACGAGCTGCACACTCACCCACTATCTGGCACCTGGTGTTCAAGAGGAAGCAGAGAGGGAGTTTAAAAAAGTTACGATAGTGAGGAGGAAGAGTGTTGCACGGGCTGCATCAATGATTATAAAACTACTTTGGTACAGCAGCAAAGCGTGAGGGGCACTAATCTCTGCTTCTTACTGTGAAACTTCTGACAAAGGTTCACATCTTTCCTCACCACAGGTTAACTGATTCTGCAGTATGTGTAATAATAAGTAGAGCAAACGCATTGACAGTAAGTTAAGTAGGGAGTCCCATTAAGAGTTGACTACATGCTGTATGTAAAGGGTTTGCATGACATTAAGATATTCAGCCAAGCTGCTGACACTAAAGAACAGGGAACCTGTTGCTCATTGACTATTGTTGTAAGATGGTTTTTAGATATCTCTTTGAAAGATTTGTGGATGGACTGATCTGGAATGAGAAAATCAGTCCATTTAGCACCTTGAAATTAGATTTTTTTTTTTTTTTTTTTTCATGTTCCTGAGGTAATTTCAAACTGATTCTGTGCATAAGGACTGCAATGGTAGATATATTATAATTGTCTTTGGTGGTACAAGACATTTAATCTCTCTGCATGTGAATGTTTGACCTTTTGCTGCTGCACGCTTTGACATTAATGTGACAGCATTCAATCAGACTCTAACTGATGTGATATGGAAGGTACAAGGCCTGACCTGGCGTGATAGCCGTCGCAACTTTTTTTCTTAACATGAAAGTGACCAAAGTGCCCTTTTCAAACACGAGATTAAAGCTGAAGTGTGTGTCTGAATCAGGCTTTCTGAATATCTTACCATAGTCCGCCCTCATGCTTAACACATTTGTTCTGCAGGCAAAGGTTTTTAATGCCAGTATAAGCCAGCAGTTAGTTGAAGCTTGAATCTTTAACAAGGATAAAAACAACAATACTCATCAGCACTGCAGCATCCTGTGTGTGTGTGTGTGTGTGTGTGTGTTTTTGTATACATATATATATGCCTTGTTAATCCACCCATAGAAAGGCACTAATGATTGCAGCAGATCCGGTGTTGAGCTCTGTAGCATCACTGACAGCAATTCCGAGATGATGGACAGGCCCCGGCAAAACGTCCAGCGCCTCATCACAAAGGAAGCCATTTCTAGATCATTCTATGAACCATGACAACAACTATTAGATGAAATGACGATTAAATGAGCCGCTACCACGAGACCATCAATCATTTGACTTAATCAGTGGCTACCCAGGGATTTATCCTTTCTGTTCATTTAAAAACTGATGATTATGGGGGAGAAGGCAGCAGGTGAAGCCAGCCCCAAGTGTAAACTCTTTTTTTATATTTCATCCACTTGACAAATGTTACTGCAGTCAGAATGAAAAAACTCATAAAGCAAAGAAAAGCCATTGATTGCTTTGCCTGCCGTCACTGTCATTTTAAATCAAGAAGGGGTTTTGATGAATCGCAGTCTGCCACAAGATGGCGGACACTGTTTTTATTCACCACCCTCATCTTTCATGTACTTGCCAGTGTCACGGCCTCACCTGTGCTTTCACTGACAAGGCCGACACAAAGTTTGTTCCCGTATCAATCATCGCTTGTCCTCACGCTTGACTCCAGTTTTTGCCGAGCCGCTGTGGTGCTATTCTCTGAACGTACCGGGGCTCATTAACATGAACGTATGAATGTTTAATTGTGGTTTATATCTACAGGCTGCTCTCTCACGGCCAGTTTACCGCTATGTGTCCTTTGTTCTGAGACAATGTTGTTGATAAAAGTGTACGGGAGTATTTTACAGGAAATGCAAGGCATGGCATTGCCGCTACGGAATGCTGTGTAATTGTATCTGACGCTTGGGTTGGCTATAGCCCTAATTAATCAGTGATTTCCCTTATGTTTTAGAATTGCAAATTGGATATGTTGAGCCTTTGAGCTGTTCTTTACACCGGCTGCATAGCTGGACTGAGAAACCCTCTTTATGGCTCCAAGCTAATTATTCAGCCCGTGGATCCAGGCTTTGGAAGGTTGCCTCTGACTCTAGCTGTAGGCTCTGTGTGTGTGTGTGTGTGTGTGTGTGTGTGTGTGTGTGTGTGTGTGTGTGTGTGTGTGTGTGTGTGTGTGTGTCCCATTGTAGCATACAGTAGGTGTTGGAGGGAATAAGTGTATGTGCATGCATTTGACATTTCTGTGTTCCCGTTCTTTGTATTGAGAGCGGTTATGCATTATACATGGATGTGTTTTACTCTTTCAACATTTTCACAGTCCTGGTTCCGCTGTTCGGGAAACAATGTTTTTCATTCTGCGTGTGTGTAATTCGCAGGAGGGCGTGCGCATGCAGTTTTGGGTCTCCGCATTAATTTTTTGTGTCAGTGTGAAAGGTTGTCTTTAGGCTCATGTGTGGGCTTCATGGCTCCCGAATTTAAAATGTCTTTTCATCACATATTCAAAGATGAGGTCACACACAGGCAGTTGTCAGGGGCTGCTGCCGAACATCCAGTCAAACGATGAAAAGGAAAGAGTGCTTTCAAGTCGAGAAAGTGTACTTAGTGACTGTTGCAGAATCTTGTGCCAAAACTCTTTTTAGTATAATTTTGTTAAGCTTGGTGATTCATGCCGTAGAACTGCAAAATGGACCTGATGTTGTGATAACGGTTCATCACTGGCTGTGTCAAAATATAAAGAAGCAGTCATAACATGGGTTTGAATATAGGACTTCCTCACAGCATCTCAGCCGAGCTCAGTTTAAAAATGCTCAAAATGTAATGCAAAGTACCCTTCTTCATCACAGTGAGAGAGAATGCATTATAGTGCTGAGTGAACAAGAGCAGAATCAGACTCAGAATCTATGTACTCGTATTGATGAAGCCCATTTATCATGACAAGAATGAACTAAAGCTTCACCAGTCAAGTAGTGAATTATGGTACAAAAAGTGTGTTTTAATAAGAAATAAAGTAAAGGGCTATCGTCCTTGGACTGAGTATACTTCAGCATTGATGTTGTGTGTGTGTGTGTGTGTGTGTGTGTGTGTGTGTGTGTGTGTGTGTGTGTGTGTGTGTTTATAGGGAGTCCTCTAAGGACACACTGCACGATTAAAATACTGCTCTAATACAAGATATACAAAAGAAATATGAAATTATGTTGCTTTCTTAAACCCACTATAAGTGATTTTTTTGTGTTAAATATCTCTGAATTCCAACGGTAATCACTGTTATTGGATGTTTAGTTTGTAACCCATGCTTGATCATGCTGTAAAAGAGAAAATACATTTTCCGGCATCCCTGCCCATTTTATCCACTCAGAACAGAGAACTCCAGAAAGAGGGCGGTCCTGACTGCTACTGTAAAAGGATCCTTCTGTTTGCTGCTATGTCTGGTGAATACCGCTCTCCCCTCATGTGGTGACGTAGAGGGGAAGGAGGGGATTGCTAACTGCAAAACAGTTGGCAAGCTAGTTTCGCTTAATGCAAAAATATATTTTAAAAAAAAGGGAGGGGGGGGTGTGTAGCCAAACAGTAGTCTTGAGAAAAAAATCCATATAAGGAATCATCACGATTTAGTGAATTAAAACATTGACATTAATATAGATTATTAATTTGTTGAGTACCTTTTCTTGGCACTAAACTTAGATTTAAACCTTTAAAACATTTTTGAAAATGACAACTACAATGAAATGATAAATGATTGTATAAACGTTTGGTAATAAAGTAAAACCTAACCTTGTCATAATGGGAATAAAACCCTGGTACCATGGTGACTGTATACATCAAAGATGACAAGTCCAAAAATACTAATAATAATAAGTGCGAGAAAATTGGCACTTATAATTGTATAATTATAAAAATTAAAAGTTTCGCAAAAACTCTACCAGGCGTATGTGTTTACTGACTGAAACTAAAATGAAAAGTCTCAAATTAATGAATACCTTTAAGTTTAATTATATCATATTTCCAAGCCCAACTTACATAAAATGCCTATGAAATAAAAAATGTCATTAAATATGTATAGTTAATGTTTAATCACCCCAACCCACACCATTTTATTCACATCCACTTCGTCAACAAACTACTATAAAATCTCCAGAAGTGATAAAAACTACTTAAAAGCCAGAAAAAAAAATGGGCTGAATTGCTTCCATGTCTAGCTGTTCCCCCGCTGCTACACGCAAAACCCCTCACATTCATGTAAACAGCAGCCTTTAATTGCGCTGTAGTTGTGCAGCTCGGCAGCTCGGCAGCAGCAGCAGACAAACAGAGGGGGGCGAAGGACAGCACGAGTTAGCACAGAGAGAGACGAGCGCTCTCATCAGTGACGGGCTCACTGGCTGCATGGACAGAGCTGTGGCGCAGGAGGAGGAGAAGAGGTGCAACGGGAGGACAAGCTGCCTGTAAACCGGAGCAAAACAGAGGAGCAAATCGAGACCGAGAGAGTGGGAGGGGGGAACGAACAGAGAGAGAGAGAGAGAGAGAGAGAGAGGGAGAGAGAGAGGGAGAGAAGTCATTTGGAGAAGGGAGAGGGAGCAAGCTGGATGGAGCTGACAAGGACACAGAGGGAGGAAAGCGCACAGAGAAGCCTTCCCTGACGGGGGAGAGAAGCACGGGAGTGCGTGCACAAAGTGGAAAAGAAGAGGAGCGGGAGGAGGACGAGACGGAGCCTGACAGGAGGTCGAGCTTACGGGGGCTTGACTGACACAAGAGCGAAGAGGAGGAGGAGCGTGAGGGCAAGTTGATGGATTTGATTTGGGGGGAGTATTTTTAGAAGGAGGAGCAGAGACATGAGAGGAATATTGAGATAAGAGGTGCCGTCTTTAAGTGGAGGAGAAAAAAACAGGGTAGAAGAAGAAGAGAGAATAACAGGAGCAAGAGAAAAGCGGGAGAGATGTTGAGATCAGAGTGTGACAGAACAGATTATCTCTGGTCTGGTTTCCTGCAGGAAACCGCCGTGAGTGTATGTCCATGTGTGCGCATGAGTGCCTCCTTCTCCATGTGAAAGTGTGTTATGGCATGTTTCTCACTGTGGCTGTGGGGCTGTGAAGCAGGTCCGTTACAAGACGAAGCTACCCCGTGGTTACCCGCAGGACCTTAATAACACTGGTTGAAGCCGAGTGGGGGGACAGAGACGAGAAGCACACCAGTGACATCATGAGGAAGTCGAGCAGTCAAAAGTGAGACCGCAAAGTGGGACAGAAAACAAATGAGCACAGGAGACTTTGCAAATTGAATTAAAGCTTGTACTTAATACTGACAAGAAACTGATTGCTGCCTCTGGCTGCCGAATGCCTCTGCAAGGCAGTAAAGCCAAAAAAGACACATACGTAACTCAGAAGAAGGGAAACCACAGTGCTGGAACAAGGCAAGCTCTACTCTAACAGACTGCAACACACCAACCAATTCCCTCGGCTGTCGACTCATTATTTTAATTACCTTCCCTTCGTTCATTTGTTTTTTTGTCCTCCCTGCTTAGCCCTTGGTATTTTGTATTCCATCCTCCTCTCTCCCTCTCTCCTCCCCTCCCTCTTCCTCTTGCGTTTGCTCTCTCTGTCTCATCCTCTCTTGTTCACTGTCACAGTAACTGCGGTCGATGCTGGAATCACTCATGTAGAAGCCACCTTGCTTGGAGCACATTTGCCTAACTGATTTTTTTTCCCTTCCCCTGCTGAGTTTGATGATTGGAGCACGCTCAGATTGAGGGACCAGGAGAGATGATCAACAAGTAGCCGCTGCTCAGTGTATCAGAGAGCAGAAGAAGACTTCGATACGCAAAGATTCCCTCGAGCGAACTTCTGCGTGTGCATAGAGAATATTTACCTTTCAGACCGCATGGGTGATTAGTATTCGCCAGGCCAAACACGTATCCAGGTGTGGATTACAGTAGTGGATTTATCCTGGAGCTACATGTGGGCCCCAGCCCCTGAGGCCTGGCTGGGAAATGAAGCGTTTCCCGCGGCTGTAGGTGCGCTGTGGGCAGCTATGGCCCTGGAGGGGCGCTGTCTCAGACGGGGATCCCCGGCCATGATCATAAAAGGTCGTCAGCGACGTCCTCCAAAGCAAACTCTGGCTCGGGTAACTTCCACTCTGCTGTCAAGGACACGCCTGCATGGCCTGAGGCATGTTTGCGTCCCTGGTGGTTCTGTGGGCCGCAGGGCCTTCTGGCTACTGGCCTTCTGCACCTCCCTAGGGCTGCTTTTATCCTGGTCCTCCAACCGACTACTCCACTGGCTTTCCTTCCCCACATACACACGGGTCCACACAGAGTGGGCTAAAGAACTGGCCTTCCCCACAGTCACTATCTGCAACAACAACCCTATCCGCCTCTACAAGCTCACCAAGAGCGACCTGTACTTTGCCGGCCACTGGCTGGGCCTGCTGCTGGCTAACCGGACAGTGAGGCCCATGGTTCTGGACTTGCTGCAGGAGGACCGTCAGGCCTGGTTCAAGAAGCTGTCAGACTTTAGGCTCTTTCTGCCGCCCAGAAACTTTGAAGGAACCAACCTGGAGTTTATGGATAGACTGAGCCACCAGCTGGATGAAATGCTCCTCTCGTGCAAATACAGAGGGGAGCCATGCGGCGCTCACAACTTCTCTTCTGTAAGTCCGAGCTCTTCTGTTGTGTTTATTTTAAGCCTTAGCATGAGAAACACTCCAGTATCTCCTCTTGTACGTCCATCCCCTCACAGGTTGTCTTTAGAGTCCATTGCAAATGCATTGCATCATGGTGACATAGAACTGTCTCATTTCATGATCCTCTCATGTCTAAGTCTATGAATAGTATACAAGCTGTCATAATTTCCTTTTACAGCTAGCAGTGAATGCTTTATTAGTCGTCACACATCAGGATTACAGTTACTGCATGTGGCAGTTATGAATTCATCGCTACAGTTCTTGTTAATTAAAGATAACAATTGTATCAAGCTTTTGCAGAGTAAAAAATGGTCGCCATGGCCTTAAAATAACTTAAATGAAATGGGTTATACACGAGCATGTAGCCAGACATAGCCACAAACCATCCATATCTGAAAGTTCTGTTTACAGCGCGGTGCAGCCCCCCCAGAGGAGTTTACTGCCTCTGCGTCTGATCATTCTTATATCTGTCTTCTTTTCTGCGTGGGCGGTTGCAGGTTTGGGGATTTGCGTGCCCACTCTTCCTTGTGTGCTCCCCCTGAATCGCCTGAACCATGGCAGATGTTTTCTCTGCGGAAATGCAGACGCTCAAACTGTCTTAGAAGATTTTCTTTTTTCGTGATTTCATTTGTGTTCTTTTTGCTCCCTGCCACTGTGGCCTCAGTGTGAGTGACTGACGGAGGGGGGATGAGAAATGGCAGATAAATACCTGTGTGGAAAGGTTGCTGCTTTTTTTATTGTGTGACCTGCTTTGGATTCCGTTGCCTTCTCTTTTTACACTTATGATTTATAATATATGTTTATCAAACCCTACTTTGTCAACAATTACCATTTACTATATTTGTAGTTAGCTGTTGTCTACTGTCAGTGGCTGTCTTGAAATGACTTAGAATTGCTGACCCATGCATCCCAGAGACAATACAGTGTATGCATACAGTAGAAAGAGTGTCGAAGGCATCAGTATTTGATGACCTGAAGGTGAGATGCAA
Organism: Acanthopagrus latus; assembly: GCF_904848185.1. NCBI lineage: Eukaryota > Metazoa > Chordata > Actinopteri > Spariformes > Sparidae > Acanthopagrus > Acanthopagrus latus. The sequence continues at coordinate 16,551,193 of NC_051061.1, forward strand.
CAATCTTTCTCCAAAAAGTTGCATTTTGTTGCTTTAAAGATGAACTCCATGGATGCAAGTCAGTTTAAAGGTGTTGGGGACTACTGCTATAAGAAAGTCATAGCAAGCCTTTCTGTGGTCCCAGAGGGAGCAGTGCCAGTCTGATAAAGCACTTCAGTTGATGTCTCTTGAGTTTGGGTTTGTAGCGGGAAAGAAAAAAGCTTATCAGACCTCTGTAGCCAGCTGTTCTTCTCTGCTTGAGGCTAGCGGCTAAAGGCTCTATATTGGGTCTAACGTGGATACAGCCTCAGAGGCAGAGCCCCATTCATGCCTGTTAAAGCTGTTCAGTGGCGAAGGAAGCATCACATTACACAGTGAAAGAAAGTCTTTTTGGACCTAAGTGCATCATGTGATGTTGCAATTGCACAGTCCACAGCAAAAGTTGGCTTTGGCTCTTTTTCCGGAAGCTTGAGCTACTTGAGCCGCTACTAGCATAGCACACCAAATAAACAGTTTGTTTGGATGTGCGGTCAATAGATTAAGTTTGTCTAAATTCAATTCTTTAATAAACGGTATCTGACTAGCAGGGTTTTCATATTCAGATGTAAATGTAAAATATCTGACCCTGAATTGTGTCCGCACCTTTATAATGGAAAAGATGGTAGCAATAGAAACAGCCAAGCCAGCTGTTGCCTGTGTTATCTGATACCTGTTAGCCCACTCTAGTGTTTACTTCGTGGTGCTGAAGTGCAAAAAACAGAACATTCGTCTCCTGTTGCTCCTGATGTTGAGAGCACACAATGATATGATAACTAACTGAAGGCAGCATGATTACAATGCTGACAACCACGATACTCAGCCAAGCGAGGAAGCACTGAATTCCCTTCACCAAAATGGAATAAGTTAAATCACATGCTGTGTTTTTAATTGTTTTTTATGTGTGTTTTTTTTTACAGGCACATGGTCAGCAGTTGTTGTGCTAACACGTTTTGATCAGACTGGAAGATTTTTATTTGTCCTTCCACCTCTGGCGGGTGGTGCTGCTCTTTATGTCCATTTTGTTCAGTCTCTTTGACCCCTGTCAGAAACAGGTCGAGGTGAGTCAGCCCACTGCCATGCAAATGAAGCACAAATCTGAACTATGCCCTCAGAATTGTGTTTGATGTTTAATGCGGCGCTGAAAAAGGTTGCTTAGGTTTGTTGATGTGCCTCTTCTGTTACCTCAGTCCTCAGCAGTCAGGTTTTTTCTTTTTTTTTAATGTCAAGGTATTGCACTCAAGGTTGTGGATTCACTATCTCAGGTGCTATTACTATTGTGCAGAAGCATCTTGCTCAAGCTGAAGGATTTTCTGGTAAGAATGGATCAAGCTGTTGATGATGGAGGGAAAATTGTCCCTTGAGAGCAGCTACTGTGCAAACCTGAAACCAGTCGGTGCAATCACTCTGAAATATCGGTAAATCTGAAGGGGGGTGAGACCATGAAGGGCAGGCTTGCTGCAGTAGCCCTGCTACAAACACAATAACACTGTACGGTCTACTTAATGTTGATCCCAAGCCTACTGAGACCAGCGTGGAGTTTTAAATGTGTTTCTGAAGCCGTACGTTATAGATATTTTGTGTGTTGCGTTGACAGCATGTTGGGTATTGTCAGCTCTCTGCAGATGCCCCAGTCCTGCCTGCTTCCTCCTCTGGATCTACCTCATAGGGGGGCCTCATGCCGTTAACGGGCCCTCAGTGGTTTTGTTAATCTCATTAGCCTGCTGCTGCAAGTCAGCAAAGACTCCCCGAGGCCTGTTCATTATCACTGCATTTAGAGCACTGTCACTCCAAGACCAAACAGGATGCAACAACCAGATTAACACAGGATCGGGATCGCATGCATCGGCTTGTAATTAGATAAAGACAGTCCTTGTATTGTGTGTGAACAATTTCATAGACCTTGAGAAAAAGGGAGAAATCCAGTGTTGATAGAGGTTCGGGTTTACCGGCTCCAGAGTACAGAGGATGCTTTGAACTGCCGAGCAGCGGGTGGCTTGAGGGGAAGGAGGAGAAAGGTACACCCAGAGGTTGGGAATGAGAGATGGTATAGAGAAAAGGCATCTGGTTGGGAATACAAATGTGTCCCATAATTCTGGCCAGCCTCTTGCAGCAGCAGGATTTGATGTGCTGAATCTACTGTATCCCGGTGAATGGGAACCATTGGAAGGCGGGACAAATCAATAAATCTATTAGCTCCGTGCTGTAGTTTATGGTGGTCTCTTCTGCTCCCTCATCTCCAGCACTGATATACTCTCAGCCGCACCGCAGATAGTCGCAACTTCACAGCAGGGGATAACAGAGCCGGAGTCAACTGTTCAAACCATCCCCGATAAAACGAAAGTGATACTGTATCAAACAACCGCTAGCGAAGGCTATCTCCACATTTCCCAAACTCCATCGAGGAATAGATAACTGCGCCTGCACTTACAAATTAAACATCACTCGGAGGTGGAGAGCTGCACCTAATCACATTCCAGGCAGGGTTAGAAAAAAGGTGAATCTGTTTGCTTGGCCACTGTAATCTGTCTATCATAACTGCAGAGCCACAGCAATGCTGCTGAAGTGTTTGCTCATATGTATTTTTGAATTGTGAATTATAGGGGGGACAATAATGTGTGTCATATTCAGTGATATTAATGTTTGGGCTTTTTATATGAAAGCTGCTGTAATATTTTATTAGCTTCTTAATGGATCAAATGTGGAAGGGGTCACTGTGAGTGATGAGCCCACAGAGAATTACAGCCCGACTCGGCAGTTTTGCACAGCTGGACGAAGCGCTTTAGCATCATTCAACTCACTGTTTTACTTTGATGGTTGCAACAAAGTGTAAATGTTTGGCATTTCAACCATTTTGTTTTGTTTTTTATTACTTAATTTTATTTTGAAATCCATGTTAATTCCCTGACAGAACAAAGAGACATCCGGTCACTGGGGGGAAGAAAAGGTACCTTCACAGGCGACCATCTTGTTCCAGGACCAAAGTCTCTCAGCCTCATCTCCAGAGAGGGAGAGGTTAAGGTGAAAAGATAGATAAGTAAACACATTGTAGCATTTAGCGGCTGAAGACAGGGGTGATAAAGAGGAATGAATATTGGATTCGGATTGATCAGGAGTCCAGGAAACAGGACTTCAAATGAAAACCAAGCATATGTAACTTGGCGTCATGGTCAAATCAACTTAAAATTCGATAACGTGTTTACAGCTTGTTCCTGCTGCCTGCAAGTGATCACAGAATCACTTCATGCAGGTTTAACTATATTTTTCTCTGTGTATAGTTGTTTTTTTTTAGTAGTTTGACATTTAAGTGAAAAGGTTTAATAAATGCAAAGTAAACTCAGGTTGCTCACAGGAAAATGGTGCAGATTAAGAAACAAATCCCTTTTCTCTACGGTTGAATCCACAGTTTTCTGTGTTATTGATTGGGAAGCAATAGCTTAAGTTTGGCTTCTTTTCCAGTTTTTACTTGTATTTTTTTCTCCTCCCCCCCCCCCCCCTTTTTTTTTTTACTATCCCCTTTGTTTTTTGTATTCTATTCTGCTTCTGCCTTTTATTGATACTGAGGGTTAACATGAGCATATAGTGGATGCTGGCTTTGGCTGTTCTTGTCTCACATTTTACCACTCAAGGGTTGGTGGTCTGGTTCATGGAATCCCTGCGTGGTAAGGGGTTGGCTTCACAGCAAAACTGTACAAAGGTTAATTGATTGAAAACTGTGTACTCTGCTGGATGTGTTTATGGAATATGTTTCAGAGCTGAAAATGGAAGAGGCATGTGCTTCATAGATTTTTCCTTGCATCGTTCAGTCAGCAGACTTACACATCTTATTGACTTATTTTCAGCTCCACCTTCTATTTTCATTCTTCAGCTGCCCGTCCCCCCCCCTGCCGTTGTGAATGATATGAATGGATTAAAGAGACTAACAGGGCCTTATTTGCAGAAGTACCTCTGGCAAAGCCTGGTCAATCCCCTGCTTCTAATTGAGTTTTAAGCCCACCCAAGTAATAATACAGGTCTCCTCTACTCTTGTTTGTCATTGACCTTTTCTGTAGGATTTGGTAAAGCAAAACCATAAGCAACTGATCCGTCTTTAAATAAACAAGAGTGGGAATCAGCTCCAACTACAGCAATCTCATTAACACAGGTGGCCCCCACACTTAGCATGCTCTGGAACCCCCCAATCCAATTTCCCTCTACAGAGCATACGGCTCGAGCGATTTCATGAGGTCCGACTGCTATAAACATAACAGCGCTGTGTCTTGACATGAATGGCGACGGCGCAGTCCGTTGTTCGTTGATGCAGCGAGCATCCAGTAGCTGTTTGACAGCGAGCCATAGGCCACGCTGAACAGTCACCCGATGTCTCCCGGTGTAATGCAAGCCTTGAATGCAGATGAAAAGATTATACACAGTTAGTATTCATAAGGTCACGTCAATGCATAAACCACAGGACTTGTAAAAGGTTAGTGTTTGAAATAGAAAGCTAATGGATGCTGTTCTCTCCCATGAATATCATTAGCTGTAGCTATAGCCAATCGCCGCTGCACCTTATGACAGATATGCATAAGGTAGAGCAGATAAGGTCCCACATGCTGTCTTTAGGTGCTGTACTGGAAAGGAAAGGCATTTGTGTTTTGTGTTTGAGAAACGTGTATGTATGGCATGTTTGACCTTATGTATCACCATTCGCTGTTTTCCCTCACGACTCATCCCCTTGACATACACACAAACACATCCTGTACTTAAGATATGCATACAACTGCGCCCACGATACAAATCTATATTTACTCTTTGGTCCTTTGGGCAACACACTCCCACCGACAGAATTGCCTCTTCGGCTCTCTGCGTGCGTGTTGGTGCGAGGGGGCAAGTATGTAAACGTAACGGGCAGAGTACGAGTCACAACCTTCAAAATAATACAGCACAACAAACAAGACAACAACAAAACATTCTCAGAAATTACCCAAGAGTTGCATCAGCAACTATCTGACACAAAGTCAACTAAAACTAAAATTTATCAACCTTACCAAGGAAAGATTTATTGCCGAGCTGCTGTAATCGATCGCTTTACATTGCGGAGGTGTACCTGTTAAACTGCAGAGTATTCTAAACTAAACTTTTCACCGCCCACGCTGCAAAACCTCTTCAAACTTCAATTAAGTTGTTAGATTAGTGGAATTTTAGTAAATTAGATTTTCAGCTTCAACTCAGTGTCAAATTATCGCATGGATGAGTTTGAACTTGAGATGATTGATTACATTTCCAACTTAGCTCATGAAGACAAAGCGCCCCTCCAGTGTGTTTTGATATTTTTATATTGCGTGTTTTTCTTAATCATTCCTTGACAATGTTGATCACAGTGTGTACCTCATATTTCTTTAAGCAATAATGACTACATTATTTTGTGCTCAGACTCATCAAATGTAAGCTGTCGCTAAAGTGGAGCGATTGCATATGACTCTAGTGGAATCTGTGAGTAATACGTCGTCCTTCAGACTTGGCGCACTGAGGAGAGAGTTTTAGAAGCCATAAAAAAAAGCCCTGTCAGTGTCTCCCCAAGTGCGAGGCATGGCTTATAGGCATAATGTAGCTCTTTTTTAAAGGTGCAGTATGTAAAATTTAAGGCCATGTTTTCCTTGATTTACAATCACTTGAATATAAGAATCATTGAGTTTTCCTTAGCCAAGAATGAGCATTTTATACCTGCAGAGGGAGTGGATCCTTTTCTATCGCAGTAGCCCTGAGCAGACACACAAAATATGTAAAAATAAGTATGTTGATGGTTGAAGTCTGCAAGCCAATGATGTGAGTGATCAGAGCAAAGGGAAGTTTAGCAGTGAAGTTGTCCAGTGCAGTAATTGTACAGTTATAGGTTACAGTTTGACTGCGAATAAACTCTGCAGCTCCTCAGTACCAAAGGAGAACTATCGCTATTAATGCTAGAGATGTTGATCTTGATAAAACAGCAATCTGGTTGCTATGGTAACGTATTACGTCCATCTATTAGCAACACCCTTATTCTCTGTTTGAGAAGGAACGTTGGGAAGAAAAAACAACTGATGTTGGACTTGCAATGGTTTTGAAAGATTGACACTGGGTTAGCACGATTCCCAAAATGCATTGTTTTTGGGTTCATGGCGTGTTCACAGCACATGGAGATGGATGAATCTGATATGACATGATCACAGCAAAAGATTGAGTTGCTTTGCTCTCTCTCTGATCAAAATGAAAGCAAACCATGATGAAGATGGAGTAGATGTTCCATCAAGCAGCCACGCTTTACTCCCTGCATATGAGATCAGCCTGCATGTGCAAAAAAAAAAAGAAAATGCAAATCAAGCCTGACTGCATTGGTGTATCTCTTCTTTTTTGTGATTTGTTGACTCTGAGTTTTAGGTTAGCAGGACTAAAATTTTAAGGCGGCAGCTCACTCATATCTTTTATCTTGAAAAGTATTTTCAGTGTAGTTATTACATGTCATCTTTCTTCACATAAACAACCCGTTAGTGCTTGAAAGCAGAGAGATGGGGAACAGGACCGGCTGTGTCCACGGGACTTTGGTGGTGCAGTCACCAGCAGACGCTAATATGGGCTTCCCAGCATGTGATACTGGCCCTGTCTGGCTCTCCTCATGGGTGTCCCTTATCATGTGACAGGGCAGCAGTCATCCCACAGCCATGAGCACACAAACACTCGTAAGATAAAGTCAGCGTGAAGAAGATGGTGCAGCTGGTTTCTGCAACACATGATCTCTTACACATACTTCACAGTTATAGAATCTGCAGTCTTGTACAAAAGGTTAATTGCAACTGCACTGAGAAGCACATACACAGGGTTTCATTTGATGAAAGTTACATTTTGGAGCATGTTGGAGACAAGCCAAGAGCATCCTTCTAATTCATTACATCCCACGCACTTTCTAGACTTTTCCTCTCACCGTGAATCTGTCAGGGTGTTGTAGTCCCCTGCGGTTATAACAGCTCACATGCCAGATGACTGTGTGCTTTTGACCTTCCCAGCACCACTTCCTTCTACATATCAGGCATTATGTGGTGTGGTTGTGCGTGGGCTGAAGTCCTCAGAGACTTGCCGAGCACTGAGGATGCTCGGGTCAACCTGCAGCTCGACATCAGAAGGCAAACGCTGCAGATTCTGTCATGTTATAGGTATTAACCCTCCTTATCACGCTTGCTTCCCTCATATGCATTACCGGCATCTGATTTGATCAAAGACGTGTGGATCATAAAGGTGCTGGTGTCAGCCACCTTAGCTATGTGCAGCAAAGTAGAACAGCCATTTCATCATATTGTTCTTCGCTCATATCAGATTTTGCATGCAATGCTCCGACTATTTCAACCGGGAAAATGTGCCAGCTGGCAGAAAGTTTCTGTTGCTATCTGTCAAAAACAGATAGCGCTTCTTTTACGCACCACCAGTTTTTCTTTTCCAACTCCAAATCCAGAGGAAGTCTCAAGGTGAGAGAAACAGGATTACAGCCATTACCTACTACCCCTCTTCAATTACTACTGCCTCTGTGCCTTTCAGCAAGCGCCTATTCCCAACCTCTTTTTAAGGAGCCGTGCACCTGCCTGCAACTGTTGCTGCAGGTCACAGTCCTCTGAGCAAACCTGTTTAAAGTATGGTTTAAAGTGAAGGTCCGCAGCAGAGGCAAACGTGAGCCGACTTCAAACGGCACGTAGATGTTGGTTTTCGCCTCGAATCTCACAAGTCTTTGAAGCAGGAATCAGCAGAGCGATGCAAGCACGCTCTCCCGAGAGTCTGTTTTAAGGTTGTGCATCTTTAAGGGAACCTCTTGCGGCTGATGCTGCTTTAGCAAGCACATACCATCGTACTGCACACCTTGTACTCTGTATATACATTTCCCTCATAGATCTTCTGACACAAAGACCACCGGGGCATACCAGCTGAACCTTCCCGACCTCCTGGTGAGCTGGCTATGTTGGACTGGATGCAGTTGATGTCTGACTTAATCCATATTTTATAACTTTCCCTCATGTCAGTGGCTCAGTAGTTTGATTCTCACCTCGCCATTTGGATCCATCAGCTGCAGAAGCTGGAGAAATGAAGCACAACACAGTGTGTGTGTTGCCAAGTAAAGATAGCGCAAAGTGTGTATTTAATCATCTTACACACCAAAAGATTAGAAGCCGCTTAAATGAGTCAGAATACCTTTTTTTCCCACTTTATCATCTGGGGATTTCTGCACACCTTTTAATATTTTATCGCTCGCTGTGAGACTGAGAGGAGTCCATCTTGTTCTTTGGGGAAGGCAGGGGCGGAGAAGGAGTTGGAGGTGGTTTTGGAAGGACGGGAGGGGGAAAAAAAAAAAGGTAAACAACCTGGAAAAAGGATGTGGACGCCGAGAGGCACGGAACACAGCGGCTTTGCCAGATTTAACGTCGACAGTGTCAAAGAAAGCAACTACTGACGGAGCCTCGCGATCTCAGAGCAATGTAACACACTGGATTCCTCTGCATTGTTTGTGCCTCTCCTTCAGACGTGAATGCCTTTATGAATAATGGAAACACAGGAAGCAATTCGCGGCAATTCAACCCATCTACTTGACAGCACACTTTAATTCAGCTTTACCTCCCTGTCCCGTATGCTGTTGTATATATAAATACATAAACGTGTGAATAATTTCCATTGTTTAGCTCTGCAGTGGGCGGCAGAGGGGACATTCAGTCGAGTTCTCCGAGATGAAAACAGACTTAATTATTGTACCCCTTGTCCAACTTTGAGAGATAATTTCAAGTACATGTATATTTTATTTTTTTCATGGTTCTGTTTGTTCTTCGCCTGACTGAAGGATATTACTGCATGTGCTGGTATTATCTTGGCTTAGTCAGTCTGTGGATATTGATGCTGCAGTCAGTATCTGGATATGCAGAACAGCAGAGAGAGATAAAACAATGCCTAATACTAAGATACAGAGAAAATGAAAATTAGAGTGAACATTATTTTCAAAGCAGGAGCAGAGGAAGCCAGGAAATGAGGAGCGCCTTTATCTCAGTCAACGGCAACTGCAGCTTTTGGACCATGAATTCTTTTTCTTTTCTTGCCTTTATCTCCTTTTGGCTACGATGTTAAAACGGGGAGCGACAGGCATTCAAACGATCCGACAAATCCGCAATTTGTATCCTGTCGTCTGTACCAAAAGGTGCATCAGAACCCAGTCCTGTCAAGATTATTGCATGGAATAAGGTTAAGCGATTATTGAATTGTGTCCTATATTTGAGACGAGAAAAGAACTACTTTCTCTCTCTCTTTGGCTCTGAGTCCATCTGCTCCTGAAACCGCTGAACGCTGTAGCTTTTAGCAAACTAACAGCAAATAATAGTGCTTTTCTCGTGGACTATTTTCAGAGGCAGATTAACACACATTCGGTGCTCCAGTGAATATTTCTGGCATCAGGACAGTGTATGTGGGATTGACTCAAAATAAAGTACAGTGTATGTTTTTGTTTTTTCTTTTTTGGACAACAGTGGGAGTCCATGTCAAAAGAGGAATAAGCCAAATGGGGCTTTGGAAACAAAGGCAATATAAATAATTGGTTTGGTTGGTTTTTGGGCTTCAGGAAATTGCTGCTTATCCTTTATCCCATAAGTAAGGTTATTCAGCTTTGTAGTGGACTTTGTTTACACGCTGAGCATTCGCACAAGACGCCTCTGAAAGTCACATCAGGCACTTCTATCATGGCTAAAAATGTGAAATTAGATCCAGGTATGTTTAAGTTACAGATAAAGTTAAAGTTAAAGTATAGACATTTCAAAATATTACTTTTGTAACATTTAAAGTCATCTTCTGAAAATGTCTTATTATAGGTATCTTATATTCAAAAGTGATTTTCTGGCAATCATTGTACATGAGTACCCAAAATACAAGTGAAAGCAAATCTGCTGCTCCTCAGCACTTAAGAAGAACTATCACTATTAATGCTAGTGATGTTGATCTTGATAAAACAGCAATCTGGTTGCTATGGTCATTTATTATGTCCATCTATTAGCAACACCACTATTCTCTGTTTGAGGGGGAACGTAAGGAAGAAAAACTGCTTTTGCACTTTCATTCCTGTGGTTCGTCTTAGAAGTTGATTCATGAAGTGGAAACAGCCTTAATAAGAAGCCAGCTGACCTTGCGTGAGATCGCCAGGAAGCTGAAGTTTCTGGTTAGTGCCATTTCCAGTATAGGGACATCTGAACATCACAGTCTTCAACTGGTGTTGTCTGTTTAAAATGAACAAATGTAGGAGGATCTGTGGTTTGTTTAGCAGATGTAACAGAATGCATATTCATTGGCTTAGTGTGGACACAGAGCATCCAACATTGTTTCACATCAGACGTTTGCACGCAGGTCTTTATTTGGTTTGGCCTCGATCTTCCCACTACTCTGAGCGAGGGAGGAAGAAGAGGAAGAAAAAACAGAGCCCCTGTGCTCCCAGCAGCAGGATCAGCACCTTGGAGAGCGCCTCTCCTCTCGGCGCTGCCCTTCGCCTCTTCAGTCCTGTTCTTGTACACATACAAAGTCAGTTTGAGGGTGATGCTGGGTTCTGGTGGCTGATGAGCACATAGTTTTGTGGGTCTGGCAGCATGGATTGGCTCTCATAATTGGATGGTTGTTTACAGGTATGAAAAAACAGCCTTGCCTTCACATCAATACTTGCCAATGTTCGGAGCTCATATTCTGCATTTGTCTGATTATCAGAACTAGTTTTTTGTCTGATTTCCTTTAAAATAAATACATATTAATGCAGCATGTAATCTGCAAAGTGACTGGTAACTAAAGTTTTCAAAAACTACAGTATTTGTACTCCAAAATGTAGTGCAGTGGAAACATAAAGTAGCAGAAAAATGTATCTCAAAGTCATACTTACAATTTACACTCATTGAGTAAATGGACTAAGTTTGCATTCCATCGTTGATTATGTATCCGCGACTGTGTACATAAAATATTTATGCATATACATTTCCATCCGTCTATGAATCAGCATTATATCCACTGACTGTTCAAAGCTGAAATTTCCAGTTGCAGCAGCCCGTGTAAGTTAATTGCTGCTCCTTCTGCACAGCAATTAGAAAACTTTTTTTTCATTCCTTCCTCACAAATAAGCGTGTTCCAGAAACGCAGACGGAAAGACTCAGAGAAAGCCCACGTTAAGCATTGCAGTACTGTAAATGTGCCACCACAGCAGCCTCCTCGCTAAATGAGACCCAGGACTCTCTTTCACAAAACTGCTGTTTTCTTTGTATTGTCTGGGCAAAGCTTTCGAATCAAACGGGTGAGTCGGGAGTTGCAAAGTTCTGGCAAAGCACATCAGCAAGATGAGTCGAGACGCGAAGAGGGGGAGAGCGACGGCGCTCAGTGGCATGTTGACCCTCAGGAGCTCATCAGCTTTGTAGCCCACGTCCTCTGGCATCGTGGGCACAGGTGGCACCGGCTCATTACTCAAAGCCCCACGGTCTATCTTTCACGGGCAAAGGGAAATATAGACTTCTAGCGAGCACGTCCCCTGCTGCTCTGCTGTATTCGCGTGGGTCATGACATGAGTGGGAGGCTGCTACAAAGAGGCAGCCAGGAAAATTGATACAATCTCAGCTATGTAAAAGGAAAAAAACAAGCACATTTCACAGGTTATTGATGGCGAAATCTGCACCTCCTCTCATTAAACAATGAAAGTAACACAGAATCGAACCCACATTGTTCAACCCACCCATCCACAAACGTCTCGGATGAAGATTTATGCAGACCTTAAAATATAGAAGAGTGCAGCGTGTAAGGAAAAAAAACAAACAAGCAGGTAACAGTTGCAGCTGTATGCACCGAAATAAGGCTCGCTAGACTGGCAGAGATTGGTGTCAGACTTGGCGAGATGAAAGTGTTCTCACTCCCTGTCGCGCTTTTCCAGACACGTACACATGATACAGTGTGGCACGCCGGTAGTTATTAATACATTCACACTGAAGGCTAAACGCATTATAAAACCGGAGCCCATATAGTGTGCAAATGTATGCACATAATGTCGAATCTGGAGGGGCGTCGGAACGTGTAAAAGACTCACAGGTAGTGAGCGGGAGGGTGTTGCTGACATTCATGACAACTTCTCCGTGTTTTCAGACTGTCATCATTCTCCTCCCGTAACGCTATATGTTCCATATGTCAGCAGCACTCATGGCAATGTACGCTTCTCATAAGCTCCATCCTCTGCCTGAGCCGCAAATGCACCTTTCATGTCATTACTGTCCTCAACAGATGGCTTTCAGGCCTTCTTCTTCTTCTTCTTTTTTTTTTCTTTGAACAGCATTAAACTTTCATCAGAAATAGAACCAAAGCATGGAATGGCTTCTGAATTATGTGGTAACTGGTAACACAGGACCAGATATTAACTTGTAAAACAAGGCTGGTGAACAAATTCACTTCAGTATAAGAAGGCCATTTTTGTTTTGAGCGAGTTTAGAAAACATACTGTACAAGCAGACGTCACTGAAAAAGATCCAAACAGTAAGGCATATGGTTAATGCTTTATGAGTGAGATAGTTTATGTCTCTGAATCATTAGAGGCTTTAATGACATCCCTAACTAAACATCGATCAAAATGAAACACACACAGGTACAACAGCCTGTGCCTGTTGTTTGTTTTTTGTTTCAGCCCACATACTGGCAATATCTTGACACGGCATCACAGGTTGTTGTCCAGCAACACCTCAGGATCCTTCCTGGTGCTGACGTGGGTCAAAGTCCAAGATAAATCAAACAGCATCCATTTTTTTCTCCAGCCAACTACAAAGTCTGTAGGATTGGCTGCATTTCTTTTCCAGCAATGGTGAATTCAAACTATGTTCAACCAATCGTAGCGAACAAACACTCTTGACATCAAACACAAGAAAGGTTGGGGTTTGGGTAAGGGGGGATTTTTTCAAGGGTTTGACCTCACAAACATTTGTTCTCTGTGATTGGATGAGTTACGTAACTTGAGTTGGCCATCCTGGGAAACAAAGAGTGGCTTAAAGTCAAGTCATGTCAGTTTTATTAAGCCAAAGATCAGATCACTTTAAAAGGTATAATTTGAAGCATATGGCCAGAATTTGAAGGCAGCTCCAAAAACATAGGGTAGCAGATTATCACTAGATTAACCCACAACTGCCCTCCTTGGTAGCTCTCTTTAAGGTCTGTTGTTGGTCTCAACCAACTAAACAAAGGCAACATGCGGCTCTTTATCTGCTGAACGCTCCACTGTGCTCGCCAGCTAGTTCCCAACTGTGTCAGTATGCTGTGTGGTGCTGAGCGGGTAGCGTACGATGCATTTTTAAAGCTTTTTTTCTGAAAATAGCTGCCTGCTGTGGATGAAAACTTTGCTATCCATAAAAAAGTGGGGAGCTGCTGATTCAGGTAATGATTCCTTGTAGGCCATGGGCAGTGGGGTGAAAACAGCACGTAGAGCCAGAATATTTTCACCTATTACTTACTGTGAAGGGAGGATTTATTTCAGTGAAACCAGAGGTGATGTGGAAAGACAAACCAACACTGTAGTGGTGAGTTTCATTTAGTTTATGTAGAGATTAAATATGTTTTTATTTTTTTTTATCAGTTTATGAGGTATTTAAGCCTATTTTAGTTGGGTCAAAAAAGAATAAACTTGAATTCAGGCATTGTGGAGTTGAATTTTGTATTTTTTTTTCGTAAAATGGTTGTAAAAATGTCTCCTTTCTTGCCATTTTGTGAGTTCATTTTGAAAAATTAGTGCTAACTGCTTTTGCGTCTCCCAGCTGAACCTCACAGTGCTATTAAGAGAGAGGACACGTATACACTGCATCCTGTGTGCCATACAGGTAATGGATTAAAGATCTGTTGATTACGTACTGAAATGAGCACAAATTGTCACGAACGGTCGCCTGCTGTGTCTAAAGCCTCATTCCACAGCGGGGCCCGTTTTCAAACCTAGCTGGAGTGATTAGTAATCACTGGCATGCTTCGGTTCGTGTAGCATGAGGACTTCCAATCCTTCATCCTGGTCACCTCTTCACTTCCCCCGAGGCACTGTGATTTGCAGATAGAATGGGGGTCCTGACAGCAGGTCTCGCTGTCTGAAGGACAGGTGCTTCGGGCCCCGAGGGGACTGACTTGGACAGAGGAGAGAGAGGAGGACACGCTGGAGGCCCCCTCACTGATGATGGCAGCTTTTAAAGCGTTTTAACCAAACACACTAGGAGAAAGAAAGGGGAGAGTGAACAGCCAAGAGCAGAAGTCCTGAGAGGAGCCCTGCACAGAGGACGCAGGACTGGCCAACGCCTCTTCGGGCTCAACGCAGCCGCATCAAAAGTTTTTCTGTAATCGCTGGTGACACGAGGAAAGATTCCTCTTCTCAAAGTCAAGCACGCAAAATGAAAATCCCCCAGCTGCCATTTTACCAGCGCCAGTGGGCAACATGAAACCCTCACTGGATTCATGTTTTGTCCACTCCACTCTGCTGAACTCTGTGATGTTGCCAGTGGAAAAACACAGTGTGCTGGTGAGTAATGCACCTGCCTGTGGTGGTTCAGGTTGTTCCTGTGTGAGTGCTCTCCCCCTGAGAACGGCCATTTTCTCCCCCCAGCTCAATCCCTCAAAATATTCAGCAGCACGCCACCCGCCTGCCAGTCGCAAGAAGTGATTGTGGTTATCGGGTCCTGAGCGTCTTGGGCTTGGACTTAAATCACCGGGGGAGCGGGTTGGGGCTGAGGGTGTTAATGATAAGACATCGGGGTGCAAAAATGGTGCATTTTATTCCAGATCACACCTTCGCTCACATCTCTCCTCCTCCTCCTTTTGAAATAAATTGTCCCGGTCAAAGGTTTAAAAGGGTCGTCTGCATAAATTCTACTCAGAGCTAATAAAAGGCAATGATTACACATTGGCGTGATTTCACAGCTCCTTTCGCAGATGGCAGCTCACGCAGCCCTGACATCCCATCATTTGCTGAGGTCGTGATTGCATTTTACACTGATTATATTTGTGCAGCGAGCGCTGATGCCGCCTGACTATGTTAACAAAAGATGATTTAACGAAAGACTACGCATATCATGTTTTAATAATGCTATCTGAGCTAAAATCCTGTCTTTCTGAAAAGTTCAGATCTCTGTCTTGTCTCAAATCTTTTTTGTGGATAAAAGCAGAATATTTGATCAAAATATGCAACTTGTCTCATTCATAGTTTGAAGTTTTTCCACTTTAATAATTAAGGAAAATTATATTACCGTACTTGCCAAACCTCCTGTTTTTCTCCTGTTTTTCATTGCCCTGTCCTTGTTTCCTCTTGATCTTATTTCTCCTTATTTATGACTTTTCACACTTTGTCCCCTTTTTAGTTACCACAGCCAGTTTCTGGTGCAGTTCAGTGTGTAGTCTACTCATCAATGTAGACGTCCTGGAGAGAAGAATTCATGTTTCTCATCTAAGCTTTTAAAGGGAAGGGGATATAAAATCTAACATGTCAATTTTTTTCTGTCTCGGGGGTCACACCGTCCTCAGAGCGGCTGACAAACACGTGGCAGTGGCGTACACAGACTCTATAAAGTGCTGTTTTTTCTGTTTTTGTTTTTTTCATTCTCTAGATATCACCAGGCTGCAGGCTACACAGTTCAGTTATGAAATCCTGCCTATTATTGAGGTCTCAGAGGTTTGGTCAGGTCTGGATTTTACTCGCTCTTTTTCGTCTCAAGAGATAGATTTGCTGAGCAAGATTTTACTTGGGCGCACACTTTCATTTATTCAAAATTTGACTTTCTTCCAACGTGTAAAAAGAAAATGCTAATTATGAACACATTTCTTTTTCCAGCTCAACTCCCGTGTCCACATGTGTGCCGAGCTCACTGTTATGTGTGTTCATCAGCTGCAAACAAATTGAATTCTGATTAAATTTGCGTTTCACCGTGCCTGCAGTGACACCGGCCCTATTAAGTTATTTTCTGCCTGATAATTAGTGGAGAATGAATGGCACTTACATCCAGTAGGTAATGAAGCAGATGAAAAATATCTCAAATGAACGTACAATTAAAGGGGATGTCAGGAAGCTGTTACCCCTGCCCCCCCCCCACTCCTTAATGACGCGATCAAAGCAGGCCCTCTAATTGAAGGTGTCATCTGTTATCTGTCATATTTCTCTAAAAGCCGCTACCTTCGTGGAAAGAGCTGCCTTATTTGCCATATTGCCAGTCGTGTAGCGGCATGTATTCTGGCTCCTATTTAGGCTGACTACTTTTGCACCTTTGCCCCTTGTCTGATATGTTTCTTGTATGCCACCTTTGTCCCGTTCCCTCTGTCTGTCAGCTCGAGTTAGTATCACAAGCTGAGTGTTTCTGAGACGCGAATGTGTGATGGTGCTATTTTGTCAGCCATGTCCAAACATAGCAGTATCCCCGCGGCCTTCCTATCATTTTCGCGGAGCTGCTGGGCAGGGCATCTCTTCGACCTCCCAGCAGGCCAGCGGAGCTGTAATATGGGGCAGTACTGGTATGCTAAGCCGCCATCCTCACCCGCGTCCCGCATGGACTGATCAAAGAGGAAACCGTCAAAGCTCTCTCCCTCCCATCGAGGCTGAGCCGGTCCAACTCGTGTGGGTGTGGGAAGGAGGGCGATACAGAGAGATATGTGCGTGTGTGTGGGTGGATGGCCACATGCATTGATGTGTTTTCACATTTTTGTACAATGCGCTGTGTCTTCTAAGCAGCCCACTATCTTTAAGAAACGCGTCCGTACTTGGATGATTCTGAAACCTCAGCGCCAGTGGAGGACGAGGTTTGTGCAGCGAGCTGGAGAGCGTGGGCGTTGAGGTCGGTGGGCGTGAAGTGCGTCTGGCCTCCATGCAGTGAGATCAGAGTTCACCTCCCAACACAGACCTGCAATTAGAGCTTGCCTCTTTATTAACCACAGCCACACTCTCACCCTAACCTTAATGGAACAGCTTATCATTTTGGGAAAACTGCTTAATTGCTTTCTGGAAGAGGGAGAGGTGAGAATTTTAGGTTTGTTTATTTGAATTTGCATGTTCAGAGATTAATATTAACATATTAAAACTGGAGTCAGAGAGCATGAAGGATGAATAGAAAAAAACTAAAGAAACTTGTTTAAAAAAAGTACAAAACCTGATTACATAAATATTAGTTTGTAACATTGTATTATATTTATTTATTTATCACACTTGTAACCCTAAGAAAAATCTCCCTAAACCATTCCTTTGAACTCCAAAAGCTGATGACACAATTCTAAATGTATATTGGTTTTAACCCCCAATAATTGTATTACATCCAGTACTATTTTTTTGTGTAAGCTTTTTGTACAGTAAACTTGCAAACACCTCTTAGAACATATGCTGTCTTTTATTTTGTATTCTGTTGTATTATTCGCAATATTTTAGAATAAAAGTCAAGACAAATTCTAAAACATGGGTCTCTGAAACAAATGATCAGATCTCCGTTACCCTCAGCAGAAGTAGCACACTTAATGTCTCATGTGTCTATGTCTAATCTGTCTGACGTTTCAATTATTGCATCTCAGCCTTTGGTTTGGTCTGTCGGGTCTTCCACCAGCCCAAAGCATTGGTATCTATCTAACAAGTTGGTAAGTAAGTCCCTATTATTAGCACTGCACAGTAATGTGCTGAACATTAGCAAATACTGAGCAGAGCTGTTCAACAGTCTGTTGTCTGTATCATCTTTGTATCATTTTTAATTGGGTGTGTGTCAGATGATCGCATTCTGTTTGATTAAAGCTTTGCGAGTTGTCAAAACCTTTTTGGAATCAGGGTTGTGCCGAGGAAAAAAGAGATTTTGACTTTACCAATTCAGCTAGCAGCGCTTTTGGATTCAGCCCTTAGGCAAAACTTGACAATGTTTGCCCCTCTAAGGATCCAAGTCTTTTTCTTCGTATTTTATCTATCCAGCAGTTGTTGGTTCTGGCTTTTAATGAGTCTCAAAGTCTCACTGGGTTGCAATTGGTCCATTTGACCGTTCACTGGGCTTCATTGTCGACAAATTAATCCGCAGAATTTGACTTTTATCTCTCTATATCTTCTCCTGGCATCATCAGTTGACCTCATCTTGAACTGCGTAATAGTTCAGCACACAGAAGAAAATCTGGGGGAATCAGATTATTCTTGTGAATTGAACACAATGCTGCTTCTCTATTTTCTTTTTTAAACTCTGTTAAACATTTCACCATCTTCCGGAAGTCACCAGACAAAGAGAATTTTGATCTGAATGGCTATGTTTTTTTTTTTTCCTTATTCATTTAGTCATCCTTAATACATTTGGCAGATGTCAGTGGTTGACAAGGTGTTCTCTTCTTTTATACTTACACTGGTTGAGCCGTGCATAAATGCCTGAGGACCTAGCCCATTTATTAGGTATGCTTTGTGATGTGGCTGAGAGAGTGCTGTGGTAAATAATTCAGCTTGGCTTGAATCAGACTTTATGAGAAATGGAAAAGGGAAACTTTTCCAAATGTCAAAGAATACAGTACTGCACACACACTGTGTGTCATCTAATGAGATCGCGCAGCACAATTATAATTTTTTTAGTTTAGTGTTGGTCGAAATCGTGCTAAAGAAAAAGAACAAAAGATAGTCAGACGAAGTTATTGTGACCGCAGCTGTTACACAACCTTAAAGTAGAGGTAATTTTATATTGAAACCCGAGAGCTTAATGTTTGTGTAATTTAACCAACCCTTGAAGGCTGAGTTTGGAAGTTGTCTTTGTGTACCGGAGCTCATATTTGCGAATCCTTGAGGTCAGACAGATGTGTAAAGGGCCATTCCTCTCCATAAAACAGTTGCCATTTTTAGCAGCATTTAAAATCCAGAATGATTTACAACCCCCCAATGGCACAGTTATGTTAAGTGAGCAAGTTAACGTTAAATAACATGAGTGAAATGACTGAACATATTTGTTTTGATTTAAAGAATGATCTTTTCCTGAACCTAACCAAGTAGTTTTGATGCATAACCCTAACTAAACTGCAACTGTTTGACAATGTTAATGCAAGCAAAGTACCAATTTGTAGATATTTGAGTCTAACTCCAAACTTGTATCCTGATATATTAACTGTTTGTCAGGAATCTTTATTTTTAAGATCAAACCAGACTAGTTAAACATGTATTATTACCTACTTTCAACCTGCTGTATTGGATTTGAGTTGTTGTATTGACAAAAACTGGTGTCTGTTAAACTATATTTAGGGTGGTGGTGTGCCTTTTTAGTGAGTTGTTTTAAGACCTCAGAATGTCCTCATATTGTATATTTGCTCTTCTTATCATCTTTAAATCCCCCCAAAATCACCTTTGTTCTTTTCAGTATCCAACACCTGCGTTGATGATCTGTTTTCTTCAACCTGTGAGCACAAAACTATGGTTAATTTCTTCACAGTTTACCTTCCTCTCTCCTCCCTTGCCTCGTATTACACCGTCTGTCGACCGGTCTGCCGCTAGCTTGTTGCCTCTGTGTTCTCTGTGGAGTGGTCACATTTTAATGACAGTGTGAGTCACAAAAAATACGCGAGGAGGTTGCTTTTATGCAACTGTGCATTAATCAGTGTTGTTAAAAGATTGAGTCCTTTTGAAAAAATAACACTATGGTTATTGTACAATTAATTCACCACCTCAATGAGCGTGTGCACATGTGCTGTGTATGTGTATGCGGCCGGCAATCACACACCAGCTAGTAGATGCAGCAGTGGGGGCATGTACAAATTCACTCCCATCTGATATCCATAATTAAACATTTGATCAAATATCCTCTCCAACTCCCTCTGGCAACAGACATGTATTGAATAACTATAAGGGAATGAGATGGTGCATCACTGATTTCACTCTTTACTCACATTAGATGACATATCTATATAATAGATGTCTGTTTCTGGGCTTGCAGCGTTCACTCTCAGTGGTTACATGCACAGGAAGGTGCTCATTTTTGGAGTGCTATTTATTTATTTTTTTATTTTACAGCCATTAGTGTGGACAAGTCAGGAAATCCATCTCCATAGCTCTCATCGAAGGCCTGCCTTCTTGTCTCGCTGCCCTCATTAACAAGACACATGGAAGTCACGCCGGCTCTGTGGCGTGTGTTGAGATGTTCATCACGGCAAACAACCCCGCTCTCCGCGTTGATTACCACTCTAACTTATGTCCACTGTTGCAGATGCGGAGCTTTAACTCATTTGTTCGACAGACCCGTGCTCCCTCTCAGAGACAAAGACGCACTAAGAAGCTGAACGTCTCCTGCAGATAACTTGTTTTATTCAGGCTGGGAAGTAGTCATCATGTTTTTTTTTTTCCCTTTATGATCCATTTCAACCAGCAGAGACGTCATCGTCAGCCACTTGCCATTCCTCAAAACACACTTCCAATTAGCCAAACGTTGAGATTGGCTTGAGTACAACAGGGACCATTAATCTTGTTTAAAAGCTTGTAAATAAGATGCATAAATCCCGCCAGAGATGAAATAAATCCTTTACCTTACAGCACAGCATGTGTGTATTAGCAGTACACTACCTGGCGTCCATATGAGGCATCCTGATAATATGCGCAGTGTATCACTCACTTTGGAACAAAAACAGAACTCCTGAGGGTCCTCGAATAAACATGCAGACTGATTTTTTTTATCCCCCATAATATCATATCTTATTTACAATGAGCTCACAAGCTGCTTCAAGGTTGAGTCAATTGTCATTGTTATGCATGAGGCGCTGTGTCCGATGTGATCCTGTCTTTAGGATTTATCAGAGGGTCCTGTGGTTATTTGCAGCTCGCATCATGTCTGACTTTGCAAGTTAATAAACATCAGTATGAGAGCCGGGTCGGAACGCATCGGAGCGTTACACATTTTCATACCGCGCAGGCTTTTTTTTTTTTTTTTTTGCAGATTTTTCCATAAACATACTCTGCAGGTCTGTAACCATCACAATTCCTCATCACACGTCATGACTTGCATTGATGTGCTGCGATGATCGAACTGTCTGGGCCGTGCGGGGCCTTCCTAACAAAGTGCATCGATTAGATGAAACAAGCAACATTCATTTGCTGAGGAAATATTCATTAACTTTTGTTGAGTACAGGCAAACCTGCTGAGACCTCCCGAAGGTCTGTTCACAATTAAATGAAACTCAGTCTCCTAAACACGATAATAAAGGCAAATTACATACAAGACGTAAAACATAAAACCCACTGTGTTCCTTTCTTCAATTCTGTTATCACACATCATAAGCAACTGGGGTGCTAATCACACCATCTGTCAGACATTTGACAGATTAGATCATAATGATGTTACATAGACTCCCAGCGACAAGCTGCACTGTTTGATTTATTCCTCCTAACAGAAGTTAAGTGGCTTTAGAAGTTTTCCTCTTTATCTCGGCGGCTCAAAAAACTTCTTCTCATACATTAGAAGTTTATTTTCTGAACTTCAGAGCATTTTTTTTTTTTTTTATCACTTTCATGCCACTGTTTTTTTACTCAGCTGCTTCAAATCGGGTGCAGGGTTTCTACTTTGGCTGTCAGTCTTGTTTATTATTTCCGGATTTTCCCGGATTATCTGGGAAACCCCCAAGACCTTCACACAGCAGTAATTTTACGGCACTATAAAGTCATTCAACGCGAATGCCTTTTTTCTTTTTTTGATCATCTGTTTGCCGTGTGATTAAGCTGCAGCTCCAGCTGAGAGGGTAAAGTGTTTGTAAAATGACTCTTTTTTCCACTTTGGCCTTTTCTATCCTGTCGGGTCACCCAGTCTTGACCTGCAGAACACTGACCTTTGTCTCCATTACAATTGGGCGTGTAGTGCCAACCAAGTGAGCCATCACGTTACATTTTTCAGCCCTTTGAAAAATCCTAAAAGCATGTTGCAATTGCCCTCCCTTGTTTTCTGTGATTGCATTTTTTAAAATCATCCAGTAAAAGAAAAAAAAAAAAAACAGCTTATAAGAAGCGTGGTGCTGCTCGTAGCATTGCAAATGCTACGAGCAGACGCTTCAAGGTCATAGTGCTCTTGTCCTAATGGATTAATAATTGACCAATCTCTAGATCACTGGTGATAACAGCTGATAAAAGCTGCCTTTGCAAAAGTGCAATGAAAGGTCAGGAAGCCGATGAAAACAAGGTAGCAGAGCAGAGAAAAAGCACAAGTGTGAAAACATGAAAAATGGGCTGCACGGTGAACTCGAGGGAGGAGAGGGAATCAGAGTATGTGGGAGGACTCTGCGGATGCAGCTTTCGTCGGCTGCATATCTGAGTCTGGTACCCGCTGCTGCTGGTCGAAATCAAAAATTGCCTGAGTGTGTTTTAGTTCACGGCCGCCAGCAAAGTCCATTCCACAATCCTTCCAAATGTGATTTCCCTTGCGGTTGATAGTCTTTGCAGTTCCTGCTCCGACTCCTGAATCTATCAGTTCCATCACTAACATGCCAACAATTCATCTCAGCTACTTGGATGCATTTGCACATCATTTATCTCTATGCTCGATCATGTTCCAGGATTCAGAGCTTTAGCAACAACTACAGAAGCCAATTAGCGTATAAAAAGAGGCTGTTTTCAGTCACAGATAAGCCTCAGCTGTCAGTAACATCCACCGGGGGGATGGAGCTCTGGTGCCGGAGCCAAACGAGCCACGGTGTGTGACGGCGGCAGCCTGGCCGGACAGACAGTCCTCGTCTCGGGAGGCTTCAGACTGGAACGTCTGGCTGCTTCTCAGGCCACAGGCCAGAGCTCACCGACACCCTTGTGACTCAGATTTCTCCACTCAACTTGCCAGTTTCACAACAAAACCACCTCCTGCTGTTGTTTTTGGCACTAACACACAAACACACACACACACACACACACACACACACACACACACACACACACACACACACACACACACACACACACACACACACACACAAAGACAAAGACAGATAAGTTCTGGCTCAGGCTGACCTGCAACAAAAGTGGTTGATATGAAGATCATGGAGAGGAAAAAAAAAGATAGAGATGTGGATGCATGTGGACTAACAGTACCTCATGTCAGCGGCTGTGATGTTGATTTGAGTGTAAAACCATGTCGGCTGCCAGGAGAAGACCTTTGCTCTCAGCCAGGCTGTAACTGTTTACTGAGAGCATGCGGCTCACTGCCACAGCTGCAAACACACACACACACACACACACACACACACACACACACACACACACACACACGGCATAAAAATTTAATTATGGGATGGAAATAAGACCCCCCAGTAAGTAAGAAGCAGTTGCTGATGATTTTATTGCTCATTCTGCTGTATTGGTGATTTATCAGTATTTGATGCAACGGCTCAGAAAAGCTGCGCGCGCAGGTTTTTACAGGAGATCCATCCAGCACCTGGCTCTTAAAGCAGGTGGAGAGGCACTTTGTTTATGTGACACTAAAATTAGAAGGATTTTCCTCTGCATGGCTCGTGTTAACCTATTGAGTTTTATGGTCACATGTTTTTTTCACAAATGCTCCCTGCACTCTCCTGATACCCGATGTCGATAAATACAGTCTTATCTATTTGTACTTGTCCGACACTGTCACTGAGGATTTCCCTTCATTGTTACAAAATATTTTTGACACATTATACATATACTTACAATACTTAATCCGCCCCAGTACCTCCCAGCAGAGTACCTCACCACTGTTTCCACAAAAAATTAACAGACGTATTGATTTTTGTAAAAAGGAAAGTGCAACAGCTGTAAAATCATTATATTTACTTCCACAAAAAAGTAGAATCCAAATGACAGCTGGACTTTGAATTGCATTTCTTAAATGTATGATATAATGCCAAGAAGCCAAGTCATTCTGGATCCTCAGTGAGAGCTATTTCCATTCAGTTGTATAATGCCATAAAGGAGATGACAGAATCATGACTCACGAGGCCGGTGATGGTGTGCACTCGCAGCTGAAAATCAATATTAATAAAGAGTAAAGATTTAAAGAATTCTCCCTAAACATAACCTCTCCTCTTGTCTCTCAGAAGTAGCTTTACTGTGATTAGCCCAGCATTTGCTCCAGACACCAAGAGTGGTATCCCATTGTCAGGTTTTAGTAGCAGGTCAAGTAGGGTCTTAGCGCCGTTGCTCTGCACCTTGACAGCTGCAGACTGCCTCTTCAGAGCACCACTTAAAAATAACATTTCAACTGCGATTACACTTTTTTTTTTTTGGCTTTACTGTGAAATCCTTGGCCTCAGCCCACCTCTTTAGATTCAAGAGCCTCTGTTGAATTCGGCAGCGAGGGATCTGTAACACGTTGCCTGTTGCTTTATTTTTGATGATGCCAGTTTTATCGCCTGTTTGTCATTCTCATTGTGTCGTCACTCAGCTCACACCTCCCTAGTGGGCCGCAACTTTTGATAACAGGATCTGCCACTGGTGGTGTACAGTGTGTGCATGGACGTGTGTGTCTGTCAGAACGTGTTACATAAAGTGTGATGTCCACCAGAGAAATGAGGCCAACGCTCTTTAGATGTACACTACTAAACATGCTGTGAGAGATTCATATGCTGTACTCAATTTTAACACAATGTTGATGACAGAACATATTGGTCATTGATCATTATCACAAGTTCACTGACAGTCTTGTGAGCCAGAATGGATCGTTTTGTAACGTTGTAGTGGTCCCATTATGTAGTACCTGCTGTCTTTCCTTGTTTTAGCAGAATTTCAAAGTCCAGTGGAGTGCAGTGGGTTCAGATCAACTGTGTGCAGGCTGCCACAACTGGATCCTGATTAATGACTGAAAGCAGCTTGGGGCATTCCCCTCGCAGCAGATGTGATGATGACGCCCTTTTTGTGAAGGCATACGTGGGCTGGGGGAATAGCACCCAGATCAGTCTGATTCTCATTCTAATGCAGTCCTTGACTCACTGCAGACCTCATCCACACAGATTGTTAGCCGGAAACACTCTCTGTTTAGGCTCTGTTGAGAGTTAATTACTGCCCTTGTTCTTTTTAGCAGAGGGAAATTGTGAGCATTTTTCAATTCAGCTGAGTGACCATCAGGCTACCTGCATCAGGGCCATGCTTGTTGTTTGCCTTTCGATAGCCTGGCACCTGCAGGTTTTCATCATTTTGATATTCTTAACTGAACCCTTGGATTCCCAAGCTCACCCACACACCTGCAGTTTTTTCCCATTTCATTTCATTTGGGACGTTAGAGGTAGTATTGGTGACCATTGGTATTCCCCTACTGTGTGTGTGTATATATACTGTATATATATATATATATATATAATATATATATAATTTATTTATTTATTTAATTATTTTACAGCTTGCTTGAACATGACACTGCAGGCCACTCTGCATGTATACATAGGCCACAGTTAGAAACAATCTACGTAGTAGGGGTCCATGCTTCGTCTGTCTGTCAGCTAAAGAGTCATCGGCCTGAAAAATGTAAAGACTGCGGCTTAAGTCATTTGTGTGCTTGCTGTGAAAGAACTCGACTGGCCAGCACATAGCCCTGATCTCAACACCGCATCCAGCCACTTTGGGATAAACTGCGAGGCCTCCTCTCCCAACATCAATGGCTGAATGGGAGCAAATACATCAAGTCTGGTGGAGAGCCTGAAGCCAGAAGAGTGAAGGCGTTTATAGCGAGTTCAACGATCACAAATGGGTGCAATTTTTAGTGTGCCCACACACTTTTTGCCTTGTATGCCATTTATGTCAGATTTCCAGAAAAATACAAAGTTTCGGAAGACAGTTATTGGGCATGAAATAATGTATGTTAATGTACTGGAGTTCATGTACTAAGAGTTCACTACCTAGAGATGAAATGTTTTTTTAAATGACTTGGAATGATCAGCAGCACTTGTCTTAATTGATTATTTGGTAGTTAAAATGTCAAAACAGCTGTTTAACTGTTGTGAAACTGAATGTCTTTGGATTTTGGACTGTTGGTGAGGAAAAACAAGCAATTTGAAGGCACCCCATTGTGTCTCCGGAAATGATGGTTTTTCACTGTTTCCTGACATCTTCTAGACAGACGAAAAACAATAGACTGCTGTTCAAACACCATGGTGTCGTCCAGTGCCAAGCAGACCAAAGAATAAATTCCATCTTCAGGCTGCTGAAGCTGTCATTTCACTTTAAGGACGTCTCAAAATAGTCGCTGATCTCAGGGGCTCATCATTATCAGCCATCCTCTCACTGGCTGTCTGAGCCGAGCCTCCCGTCCCCTCCTCCTCCTCCTCCCACCGTCCCCTTCCCCACCCCCCCTCCATTTTCCTAGTGATTTATTTATTCATACCCTGCAGTACAATGTTTTCGGTTTAGCCCTCTGTTATTATTCAAGCAGATCGAAGCAGATGTTAGTAAAAAATGATCAGTCAACTGCCAGCAGGCGGAGCAGACGCCCTGAGTTGGAGTGTGACTTTTCAGTGTAATAAACCAGGTGATGGGGAAAGAAGGATACGCATGTCAGTGACAGCGATGACAGCTAGCAAATATGAAATAAATCATAGTCCAGTTATCAGGAGTGCTGCAGCTACGATTCGGTGAGGGGTGGTGATTTATTTTTTTTGCAGCTGTCATGATTTCGGAGTGGAGTCTATTTTACAAAGTAAAGGGGGGAAAAAAAAGGAGGAAATGAGTTAGAGGGATTCTTCGAGTAAAAGTGTTGATAGTCAACGGAGTTGGGACTGCCTCGACGCTACCTGTTATCTGATTGAGAGCTTTTGATGTGGAGTAAACAGAATGGTAGAAAAAATAACTCCTGGCTAGACGCTGAGCCATGGGCTTGCTTTGAAGACTCTTGGGTGGAATCTCAACTTTTCTTTATCCCCTCTGTGCATGATGGCGTTCGTATGCGAGCAGCTGCTGACACATACATTCACGCTGCTCACGCTGTTTTCCTGTGTGAGTAGTTTTGGGTAAAAAAGAGGGGAGGCGGGTGGGGATAATGAACGCTCCAGTATTCCCCTCAGTTACGATGAAGGATGTGGATTGAGGTCACATTGAGCTCCGCTGCAGCAGAGACATCAAAGGCCCTCCCGGCTTGGTACAGTGACGTGCTGTGTGTTTACAGTACGCCCTGACACCTCTCCACACGGCAGCGTGGCAGCCGCCTATCTCCGGGGACATGTGTGTTTTCTGTACGTGTGTTGAATTTGACGTGCTGCATCAGATAGACGGAGCATGTTAGGTGAGGACACGGCGTCAGAAGAAAAACTCTCCCTCCATATTAATAGACCTGCCTGTGTATGTAATTTGAACCATCCATTTCCTCTGAGGACCCCCTTATCTCTTATTTTCCGTGTCAGTAGCGACTCATTCGTCTTTCCTTCATCTGGTGCGGCTGTGTTCCTGAAGGCAAACTCTCTGGGGATTCGGATACTGGAAGACGGCAAACAGTTGTACTGTGTCTTAGGGCTTGGCTATGTGATAAAAGTCAGATATAATAACCTTCTCCTGATATCTATCTCTATTTATGTCACACTGTGGCCCATTTGAGCTTTGAATGTGTTGTCTTTTCTGCTGTAGCGTTAAGGTTAGGGTTAGGGTGATGTGAACCAATGCAGAAGTGCTCAGTGTGTTTATAAAGTACAGGTTGAGCCAGCAAGCACCAACTGGGATTCAACCGGCTAAAGTTTTTTATTATTTGTTCAGTTGTAGGTTGAAAGAGAGCCAATACAGGTTAGTTAATCTGAGTCAGTGGTGTAGGGGCCTGGATTCGATTCTAGCAAGGGGCCTTTGCTAAATGTTGTTCCTTGGTTTCCTGTCATTCTTCAGCTTTCGCTGTCATAAAGGCAAAAGCCTCCCAATGTAACATAAAAATAACAAAGGCGAGACTGCAATATTTAACTTTTTTGTATAAATTTCATCAGTTTTTAACGTGTTCACCAGCGATCTGTTGTCTTTTCGAGGAAAAATGCCCTCCGCGTTCCTCCTCCTCCAGCAAATGTTATGTTCTCCTAGCTTCTATTAAAACCAGACCTCAGTCCACTGCTGACACTCTGCATTGCTTATCTTAGGCTTGTCTTGTTCCTGCATGGTCAAAGAAATCCATGTCATGAAGCTCCCGAGGAGAGGTTTTCATGCTGATGTTGCCTCTCTAGGCAGTTTGGAACTTAGTAGCGCATGTTGCCACCAAGGACGAATTATTTTTACACACTTTGTGCTTCAGGACTCGGCAATCCCATTCCGTGGCTTCATGGCTGAGCTGTTATTGCTCCTAGGTGTTTCCACATCAAAACAACAGCCCTTACAGTCGACGGGGGCAAAACTGGGAGGGAAGAAATTTGACAAACGGACTTATTGGAAAGATAGTACTGAGCTCTTCAGAATGGCTCAGATGCAAATTTGTGTCATTATGAGTTTACCATGCTTGCTTCTTAGCCTTTTGAATGGGTATGACTGTGACAGCTGAGTCGAATAATTAGACAGGATGCTCATATCGTTTTGGCGACAAAGTGCATAAACAAATATTTTCTTGTTTCTTTTACTCATCTATGTGAATAAACTGAACATCCTTGGATTGTGGAAAAGCAAGACATCTGAGGGTGACATCTTCATCTTAGGGAAACACTGATTAACATTTTGTAACCAAACCAATGACTGTTTTCTTTATCGACTGACAGACTGAACATACCAACAAGTAAAAGGTCTGTAGTTCGCTTGCTGGTTTTGTGTGGTCTCGGCTCAAGATTGCGTCTGCCTGGTGTTCATTGGACATTCTTGGTGTGTTCCAGTATGTATGTGACTCTCTGTACTCTGTCGACTATATTACCCGCCTCCTCAGTTGGCAGCACAGCCCTCGGTTGACAGTAGAGGTCAGGCGCTGCTGCTCCTGGACAGGCCGAGGAGGATAAGCCGGCTGAAGGCATCCTGAGACCAGAAAGAGAGAGACTACAAACCTCTGCCTCTCGTCACAGACAGAGGAACAGCAGGAGGAAGTCAGAGACACACAGATACTTGATGGAGGAACTGTTTTAAGAATCTAGCCCCATTGTGACTGTCTGCCTGAGACTTGAGGCTATTAGCCTCCCAATCTCATCTCCTTAAAAGTTTCCCTTCTTTTTGAAGGGAACTGTTTGTGTCGGCAAAATGCAGAGTGAACGGCAGGGCCGATAAGCCTGAATGCTCCCAGACTGACAAATCAGCACTCTGAAACTAGGCAGGGTAATCTTGACTTTTTATACACTTTGGCTGAGATTGTCCTAGCTGTTTTTCATCCACTCTTGTTTAAATGAGTGTGCGTGCAGAGGCTGTCCCCTGGCAGGCCTGTTAAGCCATTATCGGTCCTGTCTGGGCTTTTATGTTTGCCCACAGAACACGAACGGTATGCCTCAGGGACAAAACTGCTGACTGCCACAAGCTCACAAACTCCACCTGAAAGCTTATCGCCCTCACTCCTCAGGCAGGGATTATGCAAATCAGAGACTCAGGTGAGGCATCATAAAGGCCCGGAGTTTTAAAGGACCACTATATTTCACAGGGGGCATCTGACATTAGCATGTGTGCAGCGTGGGGGTAAACCACCATTTCCACGATCCCACAATAGCTCCATTTTCATTAGCTTTATCTGAATCATGCCTGGGCTATTCGAGCAGATGCATTTTTTTCTCAGCTTTTCACCCTCATGCCAGTGTTGGAGATAATTCATTCTTACCAGGGGTCATGTGTTGAATCTTTAATTTGATTTAAGGGTCTCTATGACCTGTGGAGGAGTTTTTGACAATTACATAGAAATTAAAAAAGATGAGTTTTGTGGTCATAATCTTTAGGTTATTCTTTGTAGAGATTTTACCCTCATTCATGAAAAAAATGACATCATTCAACAAATGCCTGAATAAATATAATGTAAGAAGATTTTTCTGGTGAATAGTCAAACATTTTTTGTGTCAGTGGATTGAGCTGGAGGCTGTTTGGATTGCAATTTTAATGCCTCTAAAAATGAAAGCCACAGCCTTTATCGTGATGCTCATATTCTCCTTTATATACTTGTCTGCGGTGATGTAGCATCATATTTGGTTTTATTATGAAAACACCTTCAAACTTGTATTCTATCTGCTCACTACACAATACTACTTGCAGCTCTTTTGAAGGTTTCTCAGTGCACTTATTCTTCTGCATCTAATCGATTTTATTTTTTCTGCACACACGCACACACACACACACACACACACACACACACAAGAGTTAAAACAAGCAATGCTTTAGAAGCACCTAATAAACAAAGAACAAGCCAAAAGATTTTGAGATATCAGCTGACATCCTTTATTTAAAAACCCTCACACGGCCTCGCATGGCACAAGAAATAAGCGATCACTCTAAAAGATCTGTCATGTTTAAAACTGCATGAGATAATTGAATTAAAGATTGACATGGTTTTCTCACATCAGCCACAAGCCACTGAACTCCTCTCGGGGCTCGCATGTCTTCACTGGCTTCATTAAAACGTTACAAGCTCACGCTCAGAAATATATCAGGCCGTGCAGCGCTGCGACAGCAGAATGTAATGTCTCCAGCACTGTAATCAATGTACAGAAAACATACATACAAACATATTTACTTTTCACAAACCACCTGAAATTAGGAATAACATAAGACAAGAAAGCATCTGCATGTTAATTGTCTCCTGCTTGTGCCTTTGCATGATAATATGAGGTTAAAAAATGTATGCCTCATATTATCTCTATATTTAGTGACAGTTGTTAGACTTGTGCAAAACATAACAAGCGCTCAATTAGGGTTTGTTTTTTGTCTGATTTCATTTAGGTGTGAATAAGTTCATAAAGGTCAGCACATCAGCAATTCCATTTCCAGATGACTGTATATGTTAATTGCCTCAACACTAACAGACTAAGTCTCCATCCTCCTTATTTTGGTCTGTTTAACATACTAGTGCAGTGCCCCAACTGTTCAGCACTCGAAGCTTCACTTCAAACAAACATTTGCCTGTCTGGCGCTCACGCTTCAATAATCCACCCCTGAACAACACATCCAAGAATGTTAGAAAGCAGCCATGTGGTCCTCAACACTTAACAGTTGAAAGGTACACTAAAATATGATTCCAAAACATCTGAAGTGTTAAAGACAGTATAGCGAGGCTATGCAATAAGAACATCTTGATTCATATTTGGTCAGTACTGCCTGATTTTACAGAATGTCATATAGAAAACCTTTAGTAAACACTGTACTTTCCTAGACGGTCCACCATGACCAATGACAGAGGCATCACTGAGCTGCTGAAAGTGCAAAAAAGCAATGTTAACTATTCTACAACATTAGCTAGTACACTACTATTGAGAGAAACTTAAAGTCTCACCTGCAGTTCTCCCTAAAGCATATAAAGAAAACCTGTGATGGCTACGTCTCCCCACTCCCCACTTAATATCGATTTTGTTTACGTCTGCTTCCCCATGATCACATCAAAGGGCTCGTGTATGAGCCCAGCTACCGAGCCATGAAGTCAGAGCACTGTTTGATGTTAATGTATTAATATAACAAACAGGCCAATATTGAAGTAGCTTGGATTAACTGATATGCAAAAGGGCACACCAACAGAGATTGCTTGCTTTATAGTTAGAAGGGAAAGTGAGTTGTGTTGACTCTGCTCCCCTGGACCTGAACTTAGTGGGGTTAGGTGAGGACTGCATTTTGTAAGAGTAAAGATTAGACCTTGTGTGCCCCACTGTTCCAGCTCCAGCCTGAATCTATCCCCTGCTGCTGGACTTATTTCCTCGAGCCAGCGCTCTCTCTCATCCCTCTCTGAGCTGCCAAGACTCCCCTTTTAACAAAGTTTACTACCCTTTTTTCTAAAAAAAAAAAAAAAAACTTATCCCTTTGTCTACAATTTCCATATCTGTGTACAGTTTTCTACAAAGGTCTCCTGTTTAATCTCCATTTAGAGGACGAGTCAGTCCCTCCTAATCAAAGCTTTACAGATTTCACACGGCGTCCTCCGTGTCAGGAGATTCTCTTCGGCTCCTCCTCCGCCACACCTCCACATTTCTCCTGGCTATTTATATTGGAAATGGCCGTTTTTCTTCACCCATTTCATATGTGCATACGAGGACAGGAATGCTAAATCGACATCGGGGGAAATCAGAGTGTCTCTCTGGTTGGAGTTTCTACCACTGGCATGTAGACATTTTGATGTTTAATGAGGCAAATGTAGGGACAGCTTCTTATCCATTTTAATGGTGAAATGATCTCCATAATGACCTCACTGATTTGACTTCTCTTTGCAACAGTAATGTGATAAATGGCACAATCTGCAGTAAGCCTGCTAGAATGTTCTTCAGGGAGGGAGTACGACATTACAAAATATTGATTCTGTGCAAACAAGTGAAATGAAGTTGGAAGGAAACTGCAACAGCATGAACCGTGTTAGTGTCTACTATACTTAATTGTGAATATCCTGTAATGTCACGAGAGGGTCAAGCTGAAATATTCGGCACTGAACCCACACAGTCCCCCAGTGGCTTCTCAACAACAACAACAGTAGGATGTCAAGCGATCAACTGGACGGTGCCACCACCCCACTCTAGGCGGAAATCAAGAATTTTACAAGACGACGGCATCTTGTCTTAATGTATACAGCTGCCTGAGATGCTGCCCTCAGATGCTGGTTCAAAGTCCATGCCTGCCTACACATTTAGTCTCTCTGGCAGCAATTACACTGAGGCAGTGCCCTGCCCCCAACAGGCTCCACCAGTTAAAATGCTAATGTTCAAGTGAGGAGGTCAGGATGAGGTGGAATCTGTGAGAGGTTTAACTGGGTGGAGGTCCTAATGGGTCTTATCAGGTTGGATAAGATGTGATGCCTGCGTTGTGTATATAAAATCACATGTATTGCTCACCTTTTCAGCCATGGTTACTCATTAATTGGGGATGTGTGACAACCACATTGGTTGAGGGTGAAAGCAGCTTATTACGACACATGTATGGTTCGTGTTGGGCCCCAAACGAAGAAGTGCAGAGCAGTATAATAAAGAGTGAAATGTCCATCGAGGGAGAAGGTCAGGGACAGACCAGAGGGTTAAACAACCACAGGACTTTAATTCAGAAGACTGCTGTTCTTTGGCGTATACACTGCACTCAATTTGAGAGTATGAAGTTGTGGTATTTGTATGCAGATTGATGATATCCTTGGGTCCCACTCACATCAGTCACTTGCCATTCAGATCCCAAATGTTGGGCCCGTACAGACTGCTTAGCTGTTAAAATACTGCTTGGCTGTTAACTTTTGTCAGGTGCATTAAAAGTGTGGACAGGGAGAGGAGAACTACACTACATATAAACACAGTTTATGAGGCACTCCAAGCTGAAACTAACGTAGTGCAGTGCAACAGTCAGGCAATAAATCCTATCTTCATGAAGGTTATAGTCGTCAGTTTGTGTAGAAATTGCTTGAAACTATAGGGACAGGTGTTTCCGTTATTCTGTCCATCCCATTTATGTCAGTGACAGCAAGCATTGTTCAGCAACAGTTCAACACCTCCTCAACCTTCAGCCTCCAAAAGGATCATAAAGTGAAATCACCATCTCTGAAACGTTCTCAACAAAATCTGAATTTTATTAGCTTCATGAAATAACTATTAGTTATAGGATATCATTTGTTTTAAGCAGGTGCACCCAATAAACTGCCAATCGATTATGATTTGATAACGTGATGCTTGTGTCTAATGGCATCAGCCAGTGCATCTAAGAGTTTGTCTTTGTAGGACAGTAATCGCTGCATTTGACAAATGATTTACGACAGGAGCCACACGATTGACAGCTTCAAAATGAAACGACTGAACTAGAGCACTAAAAGAAAACAAGTTTGTGACAAATCTGCAACAAATGTTGAGTCGCTGCAGGCTGCTCTGTCAAGATTCAGCATGAGGCAGGTCATATGAGGAAAATAACATTTCCCTTTTCTCCCATGTTTGGTTGCTTAACATTATTTGGGTCTTAAACTAACCTGTGTGCATGTTTGCTGTCCCACCGATTCTATTGCAGGTTGACTGGTGCATTCATACACCTTTGCCTTTTAAGACATGGCTGCTGAAATCAATAATGAACTTGATAATTGAGTAAAGGCACATGCAAATCTAGTGTGAAGTTATTCAGAACAAGTGTCTGCTGCAGAAAAATGTGTGAAACCTGTGAATGTACCTCCTCCTGTGCTCTGTAAATGAGGCAGCAACTCAGCCTTTCTGTGTTTCCATTGTCTCTCTCTGCTGCTACCTGCCAGCAAGAATCATGTACCGTGGCTCTCTTTTTTTCCTCTGATGTATATCGCAGAGGTTTCTCTGCAGCCTTGGAACCTCCTCCACTGTAAGAGGGACATCATTTGTGCAGCTTAAGTTATACTTCATGTGTACAATATCAACAGAGATCAGTTATGTGAACACCATTAACATTCCCCTGTGTTTTTCAGACATTTTTTTTTTCAGAATGGCATTTAAACACCTAATTATTTTGTGTGAAACTTCCAGCCTTGAGCAGGCTTTAATACAGGGTATTACAAGTACTGAAACTGCAGGGCCGGGGTTCTAGAACGATTCATTGACTCTCAATCCAGGATCGAAGTAGCTTAACAAACCCCTTATTGCTCATTTGGATTCAGCTTTCAGCATTTGTTGCAAAAGTTGAGAGTGCCTTAAAGACTCAACAGGGATTTGAACTTTTTTGTTGGCTGAGAAGGCAGAAACAGCTTTAAGCAGCAGCAAACTGATTGTTTACCGCCTACATCTCAAACATGAAAATGAAATGAGCAGCAGAAGATGTGATATGTTGATAGTGACAGTTGTCTGACTTACAATAAGAGCTGTAACCTACTTTTTCACAACTAATTCTTCATAAACATGTTGATGCAAATCTCATACCTCCAACGCAGAAAGTGGAAATTGTATCGTCATAAATGAAAGATATGAAATGACACAGGGAGAAAGGTTGCTTCAACCTAAAAGATTCACCACTGTGTACGTGTGTTTGTGTTTTTGCAGTTCAAACATGTCTTTAAAGTATTTTTGGCAAGTAACTCATTACTTTAAACACACTACCTTTAATTTCTGTTGCTGGGGGTTTCCTTAAGACAAGGAGAGAGTCTGTGCAGAGCCGAACCTCCTGGAGGAATAAACACCTGGAGTTACATGAGATTCTGCTGTGATCCGAAGCTGTTTACCAACAGAAGATCTCAGAGACCACTTTTTAACTTCTTGGATTAATAAGTGAAATTTACTCCTATTTATCAACCTGACTGCAGCAGCCACCTGCAGGGATTACCTCCATGTGCCCCTGCTTCCAGCCCCCTATCTGACATGACATTATTTTAATCAAATGAAACATACCTTTACCTTAAGTAAACTTGTGAATTTCTTTGGATTTGCACATTGCTATAAACATTTGAGATGAGGTAAGTACACAACTCATTAAAACATATCACAAAAGTCTTGTCCTTTTTAGACATTAGAGTGCAGAATTCTTACTTATTAAACCTTTGATATTCATAACTTACAGCTCAAATCGTCTGCTGTCAGCATCACCTACAAATGAGTCATGCATGGAGCGCATGTGTGTTCAGATCTACTTTAGTAATGACTCAGAGTAGGCGTATGACATTGACTCAGATGGCAGCAATTGTGCGCTTTGGTTTTTAAAGTGCCTTAATTGCCTATTTGAGCTGTGTGTCACAACAACTGCTGCAGCTCCAGCTGTTGTTGAGGCAAACCAAATCAGCAGGTCCTAACTACAATTATTTCTTTCCTGTTTTTTATTGTTTTTTTTTCATCATATACCAGCATACACCTTCAACTCTGTTTCCCATTTAACTCACAGTTAAGAAAACCCCACTGATATAGGGCCTAGAGAGCCAGAAGGCCAGCTTTGTTTTGAGCTCTGAACCAGTTATCGGAACCCCTACCACTGTACTGTAACTTGTATCCCAACCAGGACTTTGACGTTGAAATCTAAGTTGAAGGCTTGTAGGACAGTTCAAACAGAGTATGTCTTTATACAGGCCTTGGTGTTTATAGCAATACAGAAGACAAAAAACACTCCCAAAGCCAAGTTTGTCCAAATGAGCATCAGTTGCTGTAACACTGGAGATCGTGATTCTCTTTTTTTTCGCTGCTGGCAGCAATTTTCCGATTGTTTCAGGCAGAGTGCCCAGTTCTTTCTGTTTTGTTTTTTTTTTCCACAGAGAGGACACTGGCAATAATACTAGTGGTCACAGAGTCCCACAAATAATTTATGCTGGTCCAAAAAGGGCGATGGTTATAAATATGAAGCAGTAGAGTTAAATTATTGAATTGTGAGTGTTGTTTGTGGCCCTCTTTTCTGCCCTCTCATTTTCACACCACTTCAATAACAATCAAAGTAATTTCTTCCCTTGATTTCCGAGCCTAGTTCATGCACAATGAAAAGAGTAATTAGCTCTGCCTGATATTCTCTTATTTGTGCATTCAGCAGGAAAGCCAAAGCTTTCAAAGATGCTACTGTCGGTATCCAATGCTCTCTTATTGTTGAGGAAGGAGGCTTTTTGTGCTTTCCCAGGAGTTTTTTTGCATCTTGACTTCAGCTTTCCAAAGCTTTATTTTCAGGGCTTGAGACTACTGGCGGCTCGTAGTCCCGAAGTTGATAGAAAATGTGTTTTGGATGAACAGTGATCTTCCCCAGAGCACCTCTGGGACAAAAGAGGTTTTTGTATGTATGAGTTATGTATTACTATTTCATAGCATATGACAAATTGACTACATTGGACTACAGTACTTTGCCATCAGAAGGTACTTTTACTGTCTGGCTATGAAGTGCAAGACCTAATGATTTACACTCACTATCAACACGGTACAGCGTATCTTTTTTTCTCTGATAATGCTAGATGAGCTAATTGGTTGTCACTGGTGGCAGTCACTGCACTGTATTTGGTGAAGGAGCTAATAGATACAGAGGTGACAGAGCAACATTGGCTAAACATAAAACAGCAGAAATGCAACTGTCTTCACTGAGTAACATTAAGCCTCTTCTAGATGTTTGAAATTGTTTTGTGTGAATGTTCCAGGACAATGGTGAAGTCTGGAGCCCTTTAAATTTTAGTATTAAGCAAAGGGTTAGAAATTATGGAAGTCATTACAGGTCGGAGGCTCCCATGTTAGTTTGTAGGCGTGCTTATGCTTAAAACAGTGTGAAGCAAACCTGCACATCTGGGGTCTTGGAGTTTATAATGCATCTAAAGACCAGCAGTCAAACTTATGGTGTGGAGTTAAGAGAGGAAGGATGAGAAAAATAATAAACCCAGAAGCCAGAATTTCTAGTCTCAGAGGTTCAAAGAAGATTCTGTTGGCCCGAAGCTATTAATATGAGAGGCGATCCATTCCAAATTTCCACATAACCACGCAGGAAAGAAAATCTGTCTTCTGGAATCAATATTTAAAAACACAGATGGTTCTGTCCTCAAAAACAGAGCTTTTTTTGTGTGAAAAGGTCTTTAGAAGACACATAATTCATTAGCAACCCAAAAATGTTCTTTGTTTTTCTGCCAGCAGTCTTTATATCAAATGTTATTTTTCTGGAATGGTGGATTTCTTTTTTTAGAAACCACTATCAGAGTGTTTAAATGGAAGCAGGGAAATTGGCAAACTGCAGTGAGCTCATGTAGTTTCTGGAGTAGCAGCAGTAACTGATGGTTATGTATGTCAGGATGACATTTGCTCAAAGTATATGTTCAAATGAAACGTTACCTGGGTTAGGTTGCACTTCTTCCTACGCTGCAGCAAATGACTGTGATTGCCTGCTAATAATACTAATCCCTAACATCACTTAGAGCTGCTCATGGTTGATTTTCACATGTTGTGCAGGAGGTGACAGGCAGTAGCTGTTTGACTTAAAGGATTATTTCAGTTTATAACAGTTCTGGATCTTATTTTCGCAGGTGAAATGTGGTGACATCCCTAAAAATAAGTCCAAAGGAAAAATAAATTTGAGCAGACAATCAAACAGAGTAAACAAACATCCAGGTTAGACACTTGGCTTATTTGGAAGCACTTCACTTCCACCAAAGATCATTGCTGACATTTGAGATACATGTTTACTTTCAGTTGCACCTCCAAGTAAAGTGGTCTGGATCATCTAAACTGCTGTTGTTGTTTGTTGGCTGTCTACTCGGAGATGATGACAGAATCAAATCCCATGATGCAGTTTTTTCTTAACAAAAGATGCGACTGAATTCATTAATTCATTAGTTAATTACTTCATTTAAATGGCATATTCAATAAAATTGATTGACTTTCCTCATCAGTGCAAGAAAATGAGAAAGAGAATGAAAGTAGTCACAAACAAAAATGAAGAAAACACAATTTTTTATTTCAAACTGATGACACCCCAGTTGATGACCGCGATAGGGCAATATCAGGATATAAAAAATATTATCTTTATATTAACAGGACATTTACGGTACAGTGTGAATACCAAATTGCAACTAATGCTGTCACTGAAATGGACATAAGTAAGGAAAGCAGAGTCTGTAGCTAACTCGGGACAGTCCAAATCCAAATGTTCCATTTGCTGGCCAGCTGTTGTCCAAGAAGGTTCACCAGCTGACCTGTTGTTTTAGTCACCATTTACCTCCACAGTGTCACAGATGAGTTCTGACCTTTGCGTGTGGTGTCCTTGTGGGTGTAATTGGACCCAAGCTGGGGGGAAAAAAAAAAATCCTCCCCTTCCACACTTTTATTAAAGCTGGACTACAAAA
Organism: Acanthopagrus latus; assembly: GCF_904848185.1. Taxonomy (NCBI): domain Eukaryota; kingdom Metazoa; phylum Chordata; class Actinopteri; order Spariformes; family Sparidae; genus Acanthopagrus; species Acanthopagrus latus. Next base: position 16,589,940 of record NC_051061.1, read on the forward strand.
ACAATTCCACTCAGAAATGTCATTGGAGATTAGGGCTTAGTCTGACTGAGACATCATTAGTTTTTCATCCTGTGTTCTGGGCAGCTGAGCTCTCGGCTCCGGCTGACAAAAGCGCACACCTCCAACACACACACACACATACACACAGACACACACACAAAAAAAACACACACTGCTGTCACAGTGGTAGTGAATGGCGCTCTGGGCCCCTCAGGTTGTCCTGTCATCCCTTTCCATTCCCCTCTGTGCGTGTGTGTGCGCCTGTCTTGATCTCAATGACGGCTGGACCTCATGTCACGTCCACTTCTGCTTCAGCTGGAGGCCTCCTCTTTTTGACGGAGGATCTGAAGGTGCCGGGTGTCAGATGCTAATCCAGCAGGACTAATAGCAGCCAGCTCTCCTCCCTCGCTCACACACATGCGGCGCACACACCCGATTCTCCCCATGCCTCTCAGGGTCACTCACTCCTTTGGTTGCTGCTGCCGCCTGGTTGCTTTCTGCTCATGCTGTTAAGCTTTAGCAACGGCCCCTCCAGCTGGAGGATGGGCTCAGCGGCTGGCTCTGACACAGATAGAGACGATCGATGGCTAGATAGCTGCACTTTCACTGTGCTCTCTGTGGGTGCCAGACCGAACAGAGTGGGCTGTTTATAATGTAATCTTGCCGGGGACGGAGGCATTTAATTGCGTGTGCTGAATGCACAAAGCTCTCTATTTCATTCACTGCATGTCCCCTGCTCAGTGCATCTGCGAGCTGATTTCTGAGAAAACACAGCAGTCTGCATCAAGTCACATTAAAATAACTCAGGTAAATGACGCAAGGATCACCGCAATTATGTTTTGTTCTCCCCCCAGTGGCTGAGTTGTTAGACACTCCGCTGTAATGCAAGCTGCAGCAGCACCATGAATGTGCCCTGATTAATTATCCGTCTAATGGTTTAAACGATACTTTCTCACTCTGACCTGGGAGGGCTCAGTATGAGTTAATCACCTGTGAGATTCCAACGGTCATGAATCACACGGATTCAGATCACATTTAACAATACAAATGCAACAAATGGATTTAATTAGCTCAGGAGGGGAGCTGCACTCACATCACACACATGGTACATTGATGATTTGAATGTTCCTTTTCGTATTAATCTCCTGATTGCTCAACTCTATCTCTCTCTCTTAATGGTCATCCCTCCCCCTCTGACTAATCCTCTACCTCAGATGATACGTCCTTTACAGAGAAGTGTTCCATATCATTTATAAAGTGTTCATCTGTGAAACAACAAGCTACGGGCACCATTGATCACAGCCTGTCTTTATCTAAAGTGCCGTCAAAGGTAGTTTTTAAAAAATACAAAATGTGGGGCCACTCATCAATCGTTTGAGTTTTTACAAGGTCTTCTGGTGTTTCAGGATGAACTTTGCAGTTGCTCCACTGGTCCTCTGCGCCTGACAGCATCAGCAGGGACCGGTGGTGGTGATGGGGGGAGTTGGTTTGTGCCATGAAGAATTGATCTGTGTTGGACAAGAGATGAAAGAGGCGAGGCAGAAAGGAGCACAAGAGACGACAGACTCCTAATTAAATTGGACAGATAAAGGGAAGATGAAAGGCTGCGAGAGAATAAGTGCTAAAAAAGGTTTGACTGTTTGAATGTGGCAGCACTTTCATATTGGAGATATGAGGAAGGTAACGGAAGGACACTTGAGACTAGATATCTGGGTAACAACTGGCAAGGCACACAAAAAAGTACGTAGTAAAATAGTTGAAACGACCTCTGGGACGAAAACATTGTGATTTCAGAATGCAGCATTAATATTATTTATGTTTAAAATGGAAAAATAAAGGACAGGTAATTTTGCTTTTTGTTGGCAACAAACGCACCAAACTAAATGTCAAATCCAATTTGTCCTTTGTCAAACGACCCATGTGAGCATTAGCGCCCCTATTAGCAATTGAATGTCATCCAAAGCCATTAAAAGTGATTAATACAATATGATTCCGGAGACTGTTTGATGACTTTCCTCTGCAACGGCTAAGTTTTAGTAAAGTTCATGAACATGAAAGAGTGTGGATACTTGATAAAGACACTGACTGTTGAGTAGTTCGGTCTTGTTCATCTTGGACCTGTAATATAATATACATATGTGTGTATGCCTAGTATTTACTGCATGTAGGTAACATACCAATTGAATAGGCCTATCATACAGAATCGAATTCTACACAGGGGGGAAATAACTCCATAAGATAAAATTGAAGATTTGTTGCAGAGTGGCCTCAGGCTGTTTTGATATCATGTCACGTTTTGAATTTGTGTTTGTGTCTCTGTCAAACTACAAATTACAGGTGGCACTTGTAAACCCTAAACCCTTTAATCCACTTGAAGGGGTTCGACTGAGACATGACACCTGTTGCAAACATTAAGGAGCTTTTACAAGGCACAAGGTTAATTGATCTGTCATTTTACAAAACTAGCTGCAAAATGAAATTGAGTTGAAGCTCCTTTGTTCAACATAGGAGAAAGACAATAGAAAACAACAAGAGACTGTTCTGTGGAGTGAACTGGAGTGTTAAACGTTGAATTGAGGAGTCGCAGCCCGGGGAGCTCCGTAGCTGCTCTGGTGGTATGGCAACATAAACTTCTGTATGCTTTACCAGGGCAAACACATTGTGGCTGGGGTGGCTGTTGTCTTTTTATTTTTTGCCAATATCTAATTACAGAGTGTGGTACTCAAACCTAGAGCTTCAGGGGTGAGACCGTGTCGAACGCTGAGCTGAAGTCAACAAACATCATTCTGATGTAGCTGTTGTTATTCTCCAGGTGTGTAGAGAATGAATGGAGGGCAGTGGACATGGCATCCTCTGTTTGTTTACGAATATTGTCATTAAGTGTCATTAAGTCAATTACATAAGTTGACAGCCTTGTAGCACTTAGAATTACCATGACTTGGTTGACTCAGAGCCTCCATCAACAAAGCGGATATTGTTTGAAATGTCATTATTATGACAACTTGACATTAACCAAAGCAACGTGATCTTTAACATGTCACAGCAGACAATTTTTTCAAAACTTAAGAGCTTAGCAAAAGACTGATAAGTTATGCTGCCTTCACACATTGTCACTTTTGCAGTAAAAGTGACATCAGTGACTGGATGACACTTAGTGACTCCATATCCATTCATAAAGGTTTCTTCATGTTCATGGCAGCTGTCAGTCAGTGCTGATGATGATGTCATAGCAGGCCAATGCACACGCCTTCAAATTAAGTGTGAATGGATATATAAGACATACTAAAACTGCATTAATTTGTCAGTTAATCACCAAGAATGTCCTGTTCCAGTTTCTCAAAACTGATGCTTTGATGATTCCTTTCATCATTTCTGATGATGGATGAATATTTTGGGGTTTGCACTCTAAGTCAGTTAAAACACTGGTCCTGAAACGGCTCGCAGGTAGTCACAACATTATTTCCGTAACTATGTGACATCACATTGCACCATCCCGTCGTACATTTGCATAATTAAGGCCTGTATTCACAGTAGAAGTGAAGCTAACTAGAAGCTGAAAATGAGCAAAATGTCTCCTTTGAATGAAAATAAAGTTTTGTAGAAAGACATTTTTATATTTTCATATAAGACGTCAAAAGTTTTTGTATCACTTCTTTGAAATAATCTTTAGCCTTGCATGACGCCTACGATTATATAATGTTTTCGTAAATTGACTAAATGAGCATTTATGATGCATTTTAATCATGATACTCGCTGTGAGCATTATTATTATCAGGGTGAAAAAAGGTGGAAAAAACTCCTTATCCTTCCCTTCTGGCTTACCTGTTTTGCTTTTTTTGAATTGAAGGTACAAGTATACCTTTGGATTGAGTTAGTTAATATCACCTCAGGGCTGTGTGGAGAGAGGAAGTGTTATAGACTCTCCTACTCTTCAAGCTTCAAATGACTGTATCTGTAGACCTGCTGTGTGTTCAGACCACAGACGATTGACTCCCCATCACCTTTAATGTTTAAACTGCACTGCGATTGCTAAGGTTAAAGTGGTTCTACGTGGTAAATGAACAGGTCAGCCCATGACTTTGTGCTTCAGAGAAAATCAATTACGTACCTAATGAGGACTGGATTGAATGGTCTAAACACTGCTTAAAGAGTTAAGGACTTATTTATGCATTGAGTCTCTCGCCTCGCTCCCCTCTTCTGTCTCTCCTCTCCCTCTCAATCCTTTTTATTTCGCTCACTTCTACAGAATTTCTGCCATCCATTGTTCTATATTTAGCTGTACTTCTCTTCATCTATCCGTCAGGCTCTCGGATTCAGAAGTCACTCAGGTATTAATGTAACTTTTCTGTCACTTTTCCATCAGCTCCACGCCTCAGTCCTCATGCGCTCCCGCCGCCCCACCGAGACACCATCGCTCGCTTGTCATTCACATTTTTCCTTTCATTTAAATGACACAAACTTGTAATAACATGCTCTCTCTCACGCTGAGAGTGTGGTTTTTTTTTCCCAGTTTTTGGAGCAAATATTGACATTAGATGGGAGGACACGCGCACTGACAGATGTGGGAGGGAAATATGGGTGAGATAAGGTAAGAGTGAGTCAGACGGGAGCAAGGAGAAAGGGAACAGTGAAAAAAATGAAGGACGACAAGTAAAATCAACATGAAAGTAAGTGGAGGCGAGTTTGTGCACTCTAGATACCAGTAAGCAAGGTTAGACCTAAGAGATTCTTTATCAGTGCTGTGGTCTAGACAGATTTTCAAAATTTCAATCATTTCTATGACACACTTCACCTCGTCCTTGACACATGTAATTTCACTGTAGGATCACAGGGGAGTAATCAGGGCAGGTCGTCGGGCTTCTCTTTCATGATTTTTGAGCATGAGGAAATGGAAAAGAAGCCATTTTTATTAATGGAAATCATCAAGATAAAGTAAATTGATAATCCATCCTCAGTGCCCTAAAACAGTTTTGTTTGTTGTCACAGGCTAACTCTTCAGAGCTGTAGTGATTAATCTAATTGCTAAAAGCCACCAGTTTGTTGACAGCATGCTGAGAAGCAATAAAGTCACCATATAGACTTACTAAGGGGGAAAAAAACTGGAGTGCATTCAACTTCATGGCAAGCTAATTGCACAGGCCAGTGGCTACTGACTTAAGTGCATTCCAGCAGGCCATGTCTAACATCCTAAGAGATTCCCAAGGTCACTTTTACTGTTAGTGGAACTGGAGCAAAGCCATTTAATCCAGCAGTTGTAATTGTTTACAGCTGAACAAGCCCACAAGTGGAAAGGCCACTGCAAACACAACTGGGGCAGTAGAAATTACAGAACATCTTTAGTTCACAATATCCTGCAGAGACTGAGTTGTAGCTGCACCTGCTGCTTTACTTTAATAGACGTTTCTTATACAATACAAATTCCATCTGGTTTCAGCAACCTAAACCATAAACCAATATTATCATCCATTTGGAGCCATGTTTTTATCCACCTGCTGAATGTAAATTCCATATTCACTCTCTTTTACCTCTGTTTTGGGTCCCCACCAACTCCTGAGGGAAATAAAAGGCTCCTTAGCTGAGAAACACTCCACTATGTTCACCACTAACTGTCTGTCTGCTGTTTGGTGCTGAGGAGGTAGTGTACAGAGGGCTTTTATAGTTTTTTTTAATAGAAAGCAGCTGCACGCTGAAGCCAAAAAAGTATATGAGAGCAGTGAGAGGGAACCAAAACAGTAAAGTTGTGGGCTGGAGACAGAAACAAAGAACTGCAACTCACTATAAAGTTCTGTATAGGGGAGCTGCTGATCCAGGTAATCATTCTCTGCAGGTTGATCAATATGTGTGACCCCTTTCACATTGTCACATTGTTTTCACATTGATGTTTCATACGTCGTTATGTTGCTGATTGTAGCTACTCGTCGAAATCACATGCAAAGAAAGCAAAACTCTTTGCCACTTTGCGAACCAAGGACACATGGAAATGTTTCAAGTTGTGCACAGACTCCTGGGAAGTCACACTTACAAATGTTGAAACACATCGTTTGAAACTTCGCCAACACGACGGTCCCCTCCCAACTCAGGTCATAATCGTGAATGTGATAAGACACATTTTGTAGATATGTCAGTATGGTACATAACCTTTGATACTTACACATATGAACGTACAAGTGGTGTGCAGAAACATTAACTGCATCTACATTTTAACCTGACAGCTGGGTTGTTTTTTTCTTTAAATGCTAATGAGGTTCTTGTCAAGGCTCATTCGTTCTCCCTCATTTGCTCTTGTTTTCTTAACTTGAGCTCCCTTGGCCAGCACACCAAACCACTTTAAACATAAACCCCTGGATGAAGCATGCACATGTCTGTGTGCGCGCCTGCTGACTTAAGTGACACTGAGCTCTCACAGCTTTTCAAGGTCTGTTTTGTTTTCTGATTCTGAACTGTTTTGCCTTTCTTAAGTGTCAAATCTGCCTGAGCTCCCGAACCCAGCAAACCTCTTTATTTAAACCCTTCAAAACAAAGAGAGGAGGAGAGATGCAGCAGGTAGTGAGGAGGACAGTGGAGTACTGGGTGACAACATTGACAGTCGCCCCTGGCAGCAAGAGGATCAAACTGAGAGTTTTGTCATTACAAGAAGGACTGAGCTGCCTGACACTGTATCCTCAGCGCTGCGGTTCAGACTGTCAGCCGAGGCCTCTGGGTGAAACGCGGAAAACATGTTGAATATTAAACACTGCAGATCACCCAAAAGAGGTCATTTGGTGTTTTAATCACATTCTGCATGTGGATGTGTGTCAACACTGCTGAGATGCCCGAGATATTTTCTCCACGGTGTTGCAAAAAACATGCCAATTTTCTTTTAATTTCAATGATTTGCATTAAAATGATCGCTTCTTTTTGCAGGAAAATTTGTGAAACAAACTTTTGCTTTGAGAGACTGAACACTAGGTTAAGTTTTTGATCCCAGAGCCCGATATAAATCCACTGAATGATTCAGCTCTCTGTCTCCACAACCAGCACATTTTGCCCTCGTGTATCCTTGTGTTTAAAGCATGTAAAACGGAGACTTGCTTCAGACTGTTTCCAGCCACCTGCAGCCAACAGTCTGCTGTCACCCACAATTTAAAGAACAATTTGAGACTCCTTAGCTATGCAATAAGGCAGGCTGAATGGTCGGTACAGAATAGGCCCAGACACCCAGACACTGGAGGAACAGGCGTACACATTCAGAGATGTTTGAGGAGATAATTTATTTATATCTTATTCCTGCATTTTTTTGGTACACAGCCGGAGTGACAGGAAGCATGAGGAGGGAAGCGGTGGGCTGCTTAGGCTGCATTTTCCCCTTTTTTCGAAAAATAGACGTCTTACAAATGATCAGACTTAACAAAACCACAAGCTCTGCTAAAACATTTACGCAGTGTTATTGCACTTCACTCCTAGAAATATACAATGCCGTTTAGAGTCCTCTTTGGATTATATATGAGGAATTACCGCATTTATCGAGGCTAGTGTAGCGGTAACAAAAAAAAAAGTGTATACAGCCCCCACTCCCGCTGTAAAGTGTTAGCACTCAATCTGAACAGAAATGCAATAAGCACAGAGATAAAATGAACAGATGTGAGGCTCGGGGACAAAGCGACACCGCAAATTTCAGCAGCCTGTAGAAAATGCACACAGGAATGCGGTATAGACACAGAAATGTTGCTCCTTTTGTGTCACATTTAGTAGCAAGGAAAATCCCCTTTTTCTCCACCCTATATCGAAAAGGCAAAAAAAATGTCATCATATCCAGACACATTGACATATTCTGAAACATCAAGCGCTCAGCAGCTTAAAAGAACAACAGATCCAGATGTCTCATGGTTCTGGTGCGTTTCTGTCGGAGCTGTCTGATGCGGGTTCCCTCTGTGAAGTCAAAGGATGTCTTCATTATCAGTTGTTCAAAGAAATGCTGCAAGATAGAAGCAATATGATTTAATGTGAATTTGGAAGTTTGTGTTAAATTTTCAGTGTGTTTGTTAACTTTGCTGGCACTCCCCCTTTCATCTCCTCAGATTTTTTTTTTTTTTTTTTCCGTTGCGGCTTTCGAGCGTTCCTGTGAGAGAGGTTCTGTATTGTGTGAGAGAGTGTGTAGTTAATAACTTATGCAGCAGGGGTCTCTGAATGGGAGGTTGTTTTAATGATTTAATGGGCCATTCAAAGGATTCATTCCACGGGGAACCATGGCGGCTATCTGAAAGATATGAGGCTGCCATTTTATAGCTGGCGGGGATTCAGAGGGACCTCTTTCACACCAGCCTGTACCTCTGCGTTTGCTCGTGTTAGCGCTCTTTCATGTCGCACGTTGAATCCTGCACATTTCCAGTGCGGAATAGCTCAGCCGAGCTTCTCAGGCTTTGTTGCACTTTTTGACAACTTCCCTGGAGGATTTTGACTTCCCCCTTGAAAGACCTCACACCCAGACACATCTTCTCCTCAAGGAGAAAAAAGGCTGTTAGATTTCTGTCTCACTTCCTCCTCCTGAGTTTGCCACGTCCTCCAGCTCAATCCCCAGCTCACCTTTCGAACGGCAGCGAGTTTGATACCAGAAAATGGCTTTTGCACATAAATGTGGAGATTTAGAAGAGGTGTATATCTCACACCTTTTCACCGCAGGGTACCAGGTGCCTGCTTAGTATGTCCCTGCGATGATATCTCTCCAAAAGTTCTGAACAGCTTTCGCAATAAATATGGTAAAAGTGTGAGATAGTGGCGTTACAAGTTCAGTATTTGAGCTCCGTACATGCAGTTTTTGCTTCAAAATCATGACAGAATTTGATGAGTTTTACTGAATGAAAATAGCAATAAAAGAGTGATGATAGCATGGTGCCTGAGAGACAAATACCAGGGCCTTGATCCCCGTGGCTTTATGTTTTGTCCTCCATTTTCGTCATACACTTGCTTGCTTTTGTTTTGTGCCTTTCAGCCTAGACGCACAAGAGTCCCCTGGATAGTTTCAACAATATAAGAGTTTTTATTTAAATTATCTCAAAATTTTGGAGATTGTTTCTTTTTCAGTTTGACATTTAGGTTTGATATCCAGGGGCTTCATTGCTATAGAGGAGAAGCCAGTCAGAGGCATGCATATTAGTAAAGACATAAAACTTCATCATTGCAATCTGGACCAGAGCGTTGCTTCATGGCTGCCAGTTTCCTTCACAATTGACCCAGATTTGAAAGCAAAGATTTGCTGAAAGCAAACTTCCACTTGCAGTTAATGGTGCATGCAACAGAATCTGAAGAACAATCAGGAGAAAGTGATTTAGATTTTACTTTTCATTAACAAGCCTTAAATTTGCAAAGGCAAAATGATTGAAATGTTTATAACAAGAGAGTGACACCCAAAATTACTCATCTCCCTCGTGAACTTTGTCTCCATTGAGCATGTCTCCAGAGGAAATGACTCCTCAGATGACCTCTGTTTCGGTGAAATGATGTGTTTGATCTTCACCTCTCATGTTATTAGTCATCCTGCAGGAGAGAATTCATACAGTGGGGGAGTTGTTTTTCCACAATAAAAAGAAATTAATGCAGAATATTTATGGACGGCACAGTTCTGTGTTAGCTGCGCTCATTAATTCATCGAGGGTCATGGTGACTTGGTGACACAGTAGATATTAATCTGAAGCTGTGTGTAGCCTCACATTTGTAGCCAGTGCTGCCTCGCTGTCCTGTCACTAGATGTACCCGCTGCACAATGAGCCCAATCACGGAGGGAGAACGATCTGATTTCACTACACCTACAGCCACGGCGAAGTAGGGCGCGACTGAGTCATCACAGTTGGCCCGTATCATCAATCGGTGCTGAGAGAGGTTTTTATCCCTGTCAGAGTTAAATGTCAATGACACCGATGCCCAAGGTGCACCGCTGACGCTGGGAGACCACTATGCCAATTGACATTCAGCACCCAGGGGACCACAATCAGACCACATCAGGCTCAGACGATTCATCTAGGCCCACACAGATACCTGCCCGAGACAGAGAAGAGATGGTATCATCTTCCTGTGTAAACCAGCGGGCCGTTGTTTTGTCCTGCGGGAGACACAGACAAGAGCCTTTGGCTGTCTTCCTTTTTCCAAAAATGTCTTGTTTTGTCACTTGTGGCCGATTTCAGTATGAGCCGTATTATGTCTTCTACGGGAAGTATTCTGTCCCTAATTTCAAAAAGATGTTTATCTTATTTTCTCAGCTGTATTTTGCTCCGTTGTGACCTCCTTCCTATTTCTTCCCCCCTCTCTCCGTCTCTCTTTGTCTGACTAAAGCCCCATTCAGTAGGCGTGACAGGTTGTTGAGCTCAGAATGGAGTTGATTCACTTGCGAGCGTACATGTTGGGCGGGCTGGCTTTTCACTGCGATCAAAAAGCCAACGACAATCCTTGCATTTGAACGTCATCGAGCACACCCCCCGTTGTTTCCACGCGTCAGGTAGAAGCGAGAGGGGAGGACAGAGAGATAAAAGGGTAGAGAGGGAGATGGCGGAGTGACAAGAGGGAGAATCAGAGACATTATTAGGGCAGAGGAGGGAACTGTAAAGGGAAGTAGTGAGCTGAAGTGAGAAAGATGTTCATGTTTTAGATTCCTACCCATACGTAGGAGGAAATCTAAATGCTCTCAGCCTTTTTTGTCACAGTCGCCGGGAAAGACTATGAGTGTTTCTGCAAACCAGGAGTACGTTTGCTTTGTACATGTAAGAGGCCTACCGTGTTGACATTCTACCAAATGGGTCATATTATGTTCACATTACGTAACATATGACTTGGTTGTCATATCAGTTGGTGGCTAGTATGTTGGTGGGGTTACAGTGGGAAAGGTCTGCCAAGCCAGTGCCCACAGACCAAGCCTGCTTTTCAAATGATTATTTTATTTAAAGATAAAATTCTTGACAACCAGCATTTGAGCGTTGGTAAGCGTGACACCACTGGATATTTTTAAGGAGATCTCGGAACCAGCCATTCTATCTTCAAACAGTGCCCTGGGAATCTTATTTTTTTGTGAGAACAGCTCGTATGAGTAGAGTTTGTGTTATTACCTCATTAATAGTGTAAATCTTAACATGCAGTATGTAGTTTTAGAACAAAAACTGCATAGTGGCCCTTTGAATAAATGTCGGCAACATACATTGCTGCAATCAGTTGGATTTCTCTCTTCATATTACCAAAAAAAAAAACATATTATAACACATAGTTAAGGTCTTTGAACAACAAAAAAACAAAAAAATAAATAAATAAAGCAACTCGGTGTTTGAAAAGAGAAACAGTGGCCTCACATCCCCACCCCTTTCCATCACCTTTGTAGATTGAATCTCTGAGACAATAACCTGTCATGCTGTTACAGGTGTAGCCAAGAAGTCGAATGATATGATTAGGTTCAACTCAGGCACTCCTCGACATCACTGACATTTATTAGGCTGCAAGTTTGTGTCATTATCAAGGTCCTTGAAGCCCACTCGTCATTTTTTAAGCTCTCCCAGTAGATGAGGGTAACTGTATCTGTAGTGAAGGATTACAATGCAGTCGCCTGTTTGCACCAAGCACAAACTGACAGAAAACCAAAAGGCAGGTGGTAATTGATGCACCTTGAGCATTTCTAAGAACATTCTCAGCACACCTGATCTCTCAGAGGTGCCGTGGGAGGAATTTGAAGAAGTTTCAAGGAGCTGTATTGTGTAACAAACTCAACATATTTGAAAAATGTTAGTATTTGAAAAGGACTTTGAAATACTGAAAAAAAGTAATCCTAACACTATTCATTGTAAACTACATTCTCAAGTATGCTCATGATTTTGTAAAGATGTTTAAAAATGCATTTTGCAATCAAACATTTACAGCAAGGAATATTAAAGAAAACAGTAGCTCATACACTTGTGATCCCCTGCACTCCTGGGACACAATGCATGGTTGCTAAAAGAAAAGAAAAAGTACAACATCATTTATTTTCCATATAGATTTTAAAGATCAGGCTATGTGGTGAGAGTAGCTACATACCCATTGTTCATAAGTGCTTTGGCAAGTCCCACACATGATGGTGAAGGACATTTTGTGATCACCTCTTATTACCCATCCCCCAGCTGCAGTGTTTGTGTGTGTGTGTGTGTGTGTGTGTGTGTGTGTGTGTGTGTGTGTGTGTGTGTGTGTGTGTGTGTGTGTGTGTATGCATCAGTGTGGCTGCATGTGTGTCTGATCAGACACTAATTAAAAGTCAATTAGCCTGCAGCCCGGCGGGTGACTGACCTTTCTAAACATAAGTATGATTGCGGATGTGAAAATCTCCCCAAGCTCATTATTTACCGTGACATTGTCCTTCTCCCTCTATTCACCATGAGCCCCTACTGTCTGTCCACCTGTATGTTCCCTGACAGTCGTCACTGCAAACACACATTCGGGGAAAGAAAATCTAATCTCCAGGTGCTGACCATCACCACATGGTAGCTCTGAACTCTTGAACGCCTCCTTTCCCATTTTGTTCATTCATTATTTGGTACACAGGTGGAAGCTGTTTTTCTCCTCGCCTTAAGAACTCACACTACTTTCTCTCTGTGTGAAAACAGTCGATGGCAAATTGATTGACTGAAGGCCCCCTGCTTGGGTTTAGTGGTTGCTGAGTTGTTTAAATATGGTGCATTGATCAACACCGACCCCTAATGCTACTTAATACTGCAATTTATTTTCTAGCGTAGATGATTATCAGCTGCTGTGGTTAACATTGTTCAGAAAGCAGGATCCTGCTGCAGGATCATAAGCTGGACAATCTGAGCATCTATCCTCTCAGTGAGTTGAATTTTGGGGCCCAGTGTGAGATAAATGTAAGTTGCGCCTCCACCTACATGTCAACAAGTTTGTCAGTATGGGAAAAAAAATAATAAAACTCGAAAAAACTCCACAGAATCTGCTTCTGAGGGGAATAGAAAGATTGAAGTCAAGCTAAACTAAAGAAAAACCCTCAGACTACCCAAGTGAAACTCATCATCATGTGCCGCTCTTTGCTTCAAAAATGTAGGTGGATGTTAGCTTGAGGACATGGAAATAAAGTATGTTGCGAGAGGACAACAAACTTCAAGTAATTACGGATGAGATGTGGCCATACTAAGACTTGATTAAACCAAGGAACTCATAACAAGGACAGGAAGACAGCGGCTACAATGAGTCGAGGATGTGTTGACAGGATTATTAAAAACTCCAGTCTGGGTTTGAAGTGCCACAAGCAGATCAAGTAGGTCAATCTAGAAGTAATAACATCAGGAGTGGCTTAACGGCTGAAAGATAGAAGGAGACCTTGAAGAGACGTGCAGAAAGTGTTAGGTGATGTAAGAAGAGTGTGCATTACTGTATGTGTGTCACGATTTGCTGAAACAGTAGGAAATGTTTTTAATCTTTTTAGCTTTCTTTCTTCATATTCATCAGAAAGCCATTTTATGTCATTTTCAAGTTCATGATTTTAGTTTGAGTTACTACTAGAACAGGTTTAGATGCTTTATTGCTCAAAAACCACATTAGTTCCCTCATACTGTTGAGTGGAGCACCACTGTATTCCCCCTCTATCTCAAACACTCTGTTTTAGCTCCTGTCTCTTTAAGGCCCCTCCTCCTGAATACCCAGTCTGCTCTGATTGGTCAGCTCCCACATGCCTGAGCCATCACTTCTTACAACAACAGCGCAGCTAAAAATGATGCGTGACATGGTGACGTGGTTGGACAGAATTAAATGTGGGACTATTGAGGAGGCTTTTCAGGAGCCGTGCTCTCTGTGGGACAGCAGACTTCCATTGTTGTGCACCTTTTAACGTTCAGACGCACAGAAAGAACCTTCATAGAACTACCATTGCTAAATGTTAGTTCACATTGAATGATTAAAAAGAGGCAATGTCTTTCATCAGCTTCAACTGTTCATCACAAACAAACTGGCTCTTTGTTCAGTGTTTCTTTTAAGCATTCAATTTTCTTGTCAGAGACAGTTATAAAATGAAGGGGAAAATAGATTGATTATTTGTTTATTCGGCACATGTGCAGCCCTACACATGGCACTCTTGTCTTGTAAATGACCACATCACAATTTGAAACAAATACCTGCCTTTTTTCATTTATAATTTTCTAGTTTTTTTTTTTTTTCATAAGAAAAAAGAAAATGAAAATCCTTTTTTTTTTATTATTATTATTTTGCTCATCCCTTTTGATGGCTTACATTTCAGTCATAATGTTGAATGTTGAAAAAACATTATTTTTTTGTTTTTTAAAATCTTATGACCAACGCTAACCGGACCCGCTTCCAACAGCAAAGAAGCACCGATAAAGGCGCCCACTGCAGGTCGATGTTGATGTTTGGATATACCTGCTGCTAGGAGACCCGTCTCGTTATAAGCACAGCTGGGGAGATTCTGACAACAGTTTATGTAACCACTGTCAAATACATCTTTCCAGGAGGGACAAACAAACAAACTCTTCCACAACAAATATAGAAAATACACACCTCCAGCCATAATTATGCTCCACAGGATTCAACCTGATCACCAGAATAAATGCTGGCAATGTACGTCTGTGCAAACCACCGATATGTTGAAATCTGACATTATGTTGCAAATGTTGTGGGGTTTTTTTTCTTTTAGGCTCAGCTGTGTGTATCACGTTGTGACAGCACTATGCTTAAGGTCTGGTTAGCTTTAGGCACACAAAACACTCGGTTAGGGTTTAGGAAAGTACCTCGTTTGCCTTAAAATACCTCCTTTTGATTGGTCGTTTTTTGGATATCAGGCTGGGTCATGCTTATATAGTAAATGGGAAAATGCCATGGTCCCTTGTCAAAAAAATGTCTTCTGGTCCACAGTGGGTCAAACTTGGAGAGAAGTTTCTTTGATTTTCGCAATTTCAACCCTACAGAGCACCCATGTTTACCAACCTGTCTGGACTGTGAATCACTATATTAAAAGATGACAAAGGGATGAGAAGAAAAAAGATCAAACAGCGGTGAGTTGATCTTTTTTCTGAAAGCACTCCCTGTTCAGTTTAGATTTCCTTTTTACATTTCTCTTTGTTGCGACCTGTGAGGAAAAAACATGTTTATATTTCTGGAAAAAAATTAAATGAATCTACGATGTCTCCACCAATTAGAACAGAATGATTCTCAGCTCTGCAGCCACACTGGGATTAGTGAATTTTTACACCGCCTCGCACAGCTGTATCACTTTCATCAGGGAAAACATATGCCTGCTATGTTGTCATATTACTGTACACCATCTATTGCATTTACCACCTGCTGCAAGTTTTATTGTTTCCATTTGTTCTGGCACCAGAGATGTGTGTCTACCACACACTGTACCACTCAAACCTGAAGCGTCAATACTGTGGCTAAATTAATGTATATATAGTAATGTCACAATGTACTTTATCGTTCAGTTTCAGCTCTTTAATGCATCTGTCATTCATGCATCTTTAAAGTGCACTCTCAGACTAATATTACGGATATGCAGGATGAGATGAAGGTTTTTTCTAATACACTTGGAGAAATGTTATCTTAAGAGAGCATTGGCTTATGCAGACTTTTTTATTCAAAAAGGGCAGACGACCATTTAGAAATGATTTACATGTTACCATTAAGGAGAAAACAATCGCAATTCCAGCTTTACTTTAAAGGGGACCAGTTGTGTTTTGTTGTCCTTTCTTTCAGTGTAAATGGGTTTTTGTGCATGTAAAAGATCTTGAAATTTAAAAAGGTCAGAGTCCAGACAAACGGGAGCTCCTCTCCAATAGGAAACACTGCTCCTAAAACACCTCAACAGCACCTCCGCCTTTATTCCTGTCACTTTATGACATCACACCATGTCACCATGTCACACATTTGCATAATTTATGCCAAGCAACTAGTTTGGCATGTAAGAATTGATTTGGTAGAGCTGCTCTGTTATTTTCAGCGGTGCAGGGTCAGGCATGTGTGAGCTAATCAATCAGAAGAGACTGGGTTTTTGGAGGAGGGTCTTAAAGAGACTGAAGCGAAAACAGAGTGGGAATACAGAGCTGCAGCACTGGGCAAAATAAGAAAAACTAATGTTTTTTAGCTCTGAAGCACTCTACAAAATGAAATTATCAACGTGAAAGGGACAATGTATTTCTCCCTTAATTCATTTTCTTGTTTATACATCATGTCCTAGTTGACCTTTACACACTGGTTTAGCTGTGGTGGCATCTTGTTTTGCAGGAAGTGTGAAAATAGCTTTTTCTATAATGCTGACTTTCAATTTCTTTTCAAGGATGAATGATAGAATGAGAAATATGCAAATCAGATATTGAAAAAAGTGCGTAACGCTCATGGGATTTGACGGGCTTGAAATATGAAATGCATCCATATGTGCAACATAACATCATGCAAATCAGTCATAATTCAGAACAAGACATTTTCAGTGCGTTGATGGGATCTGCAGATCGATATAAAAGTGTTCTCACACTGAGGATGATTTTGGTTCACACCTGCTTGTCAGACCCATGTTTGGATAAAAGACACAAGGTGGCTTAAGAGTTTCCTGTTAGGTTGAGCGCAGGCTGTCAGTGTGGTTCCCCGCATGACGTGGACAAGCTGGAGGACACTCCCTAATGGCTTACAAGCAAGGAAGTGAGAAGTGGATCAGCAGTTCTTATCACTTCAGCATTTCACTTCAGCTCGACTTCTAGAAGAAGATGAACGTTCAGAAAGGAGTGTTTTCTTTATGTGAGAAGAGAGGCCCTGAAAAGGTTGTGAAAAGGTTTTCAGTGTACCTCCCATCCTGCCTCGGCACTGTGGGATGCTCTCTTGCTTGTGCTGAAATGCCTCATCATGGACTTTCTCTTTGAGCAATTATTGCATATAGTGACAGAGCTGAGAGTGACAACACAGCAGCAGGCAAATTCCATCAGCAGACTTCTTCTTTATTCATGAAGCTCCATCCAGAAGTTTGAAGGTGACAGCAACAAGGTGTTTTCAAGGACACAGACTTTGTAGATTATTGAGAGATACTTTATTTGTTGTGTTGCTAAGAACACCTTGTTGTTTTACGACTATTCAACATTAGATTGTTTAGTTGAAATTGCTCCACCAGTTTCTCATTGTGCTGCTCAAACATTACTAAACTCACAATGGACATTGCAAGTCACTGCAGGAGATTCAGATATACAGTCTGTTTTATTCTTTCCTCCCACAACCTGGTGACTACATTACAGGCAATGCAACTCAACCGTGAACACTACAGTCAGAGATGTTATGCTGGTGGTATCCAATGTAGCCTTGAGCTGCTGACCTTAAACAGGGATGAGGGTTCACAGAGGTCAGCTAAACTTTTTTTGTCACGGTTATGCTTTCAAGTTGTCCATCTCTCTGTCTCATTATTGGTAACACAATATCTCGCCCTCGCCTTGGCACAAATATCTACTTGGATGGACTGATTTTGGTGGTCGAAGGTCAAGGTGACTGTGACCTCACGAATCACATTCATGGCCATTAATTAACAATTGATGTGATAATTACATAAGAATATTCACAAATATCTAATAGGATAAAATTATGAAGTGACACTGAAAAGGTCAATGGTTGACTTCATTGTGACAACGCAATGTTCTGCAAACTATTCAGACAGATTGTATAGCGTTGACATTACAATCCCAACTCAAGGTTTAGTTGCTAGCTCTTTCAGACTCTTTCCACCGTACCACAAGGTCTTCAGTAGTGCTTGGAGTTCACTGAGTTGACATAGCAATTGATCACAAGATCGGAACTTTTTGTGTGCGTGCACTTGAAAGTCAAGCATTAAAGTTTCATTCTTTTTGTTGGCTTGTTGACTCCAGACACGGCAGCTGAGCATACTCCATCCACCGAAGACAGCTGTGTAATAAGGTGGAATCATTCTTGATTTTCAGGGGCGAGACTGGAATGTCATGCCATACATTTAGTTAATTAATGTTTAGTTTTTTATTTTAAAGAGGAAACAAACAACAACACCATTCTCTTGAGATGAGATAAAGAAGACAGCATCAGTCAATTCAAATCCCCAGAAATTAGATTATGTTTACATTCGAGTGACAATGGCCATTAGACGAAGGACGTTGGAGGGTGATGTTGTTGTAGAGCCTGAAGCCTATAGATAGAGGAAGAACTTATGCTGGAGATGCTGCTCTTTCTTTTCCTTTTTCATGGCTTTACTGGGTAGAACAGGAAGTCGGATTGGGGGGGGTGACGTGCAGCAAGGGTTAGATTTAATCCCTGGTCCGAGGACACAGGGTGCACCCTCCACCAACTGAGCTACAGGTCAAGATTGTCTTTCTCTAACCTTAACTGTAAAGTCGTTATTCTGTAACCATGAAAGAGGTCTCAATACCTTAACCTCGTCTATTTGAATATTGTTATGTCTTATAACCTGATCCATGGTGTTTCCTAAAGGCTATAACTAATCCTTAATCATGGTGTTGTCAGACCACAGAGCTGATTTGGTCCTCCAGTACATTTTTGCAAGTACTGCTGAAAAGAACATACACACTGTATTAACCCCACAAAACAAACAAGCTCCATTTAACATCTGATAACAAACAGTTTGACCCCTTCAGCATCAATATTCTGTGTCCGTAGACGCTGGCCTCGTTAGTATTCTCCTGTCCTTCCTCAAATAATGTATTCACAGGTTTTCGCTCTGAATTTAATTATGTCTCATAAACAGCTCATAAACCCGCTAGAAGGTGCGTGATGGATTTTTAGTGCGGTGCTATCAACACCTCGTATTCGTCAGCACCTACAACGCCCACAGTTGTTTCCATTCTCGTACAATCAGGTAATTGGTGGTAGTTATGAGCCAACATCTCAGAGATAGAATGATTAGTGAAATGGATCGCGTGTGAGCGTGTGCTCTGTAAATAATGAGTGACGATAAGACTGTCAGACAGAGAGAAATAAATTGAAAAGGAACTTAAGATAATCAGTTGACATTATCTCTAAAAATCCACACCAGTCACTCCACTCACTCCAGCACTATGAACTTCTTTGAATGTATTTATTACAAATGAGACGCCTCACTATCTGAATCACCTTGTTTCCTAGTGTTTCATTGCCGCTTCCAGGCTCGGGCGCTTGTTTTCCATCTATTATATCAGACAAATGCCACGGTGGACTTGTTGCATCCACACACGCACAGACAAACAATGCTTAATATTCATACAGCACACTCATCCCACACAGCAGCATGTACCCTTTAAATTTTACACTTAATCTTAAGCAAGCGACCACAGTCCTGCTGTATATACCCTGTGTCAGAAGTGAGAGGCTCATTAATCATCCTCATTTCCAATAAACATCATTATTCATCACAGAGAGGCATCGCCCTGCCCACATGTAGGAGGCAACAATATATATGTCAATATCTGCCAGTGGCTGTCAGGTTATTTATTTATTTATTGTTATTATTCCCCCTGTGGGAATTTATTCCATTATTTGCTACAGGCAACCATTTTTCTTTCTTTGCTTTAGCTTTGCAGCAGCATGATGAATGTTAGTCTTAGGAATCCCACTGACACACCTGCTGCGGATGATAAAGACTCACTGGAGGGCAGGTAGATTTAGCGTTACCGTGCAGTACAGATGACAAATGCTGCAGCGGCTGATTCAAGATGCACGTCAAAAATCATGTCTGGGTAATATGAAATGGAAAGGAAGGGCCTCCGTATTTACTCATGTTATGACCTTTAAGAATTGTTGCTGCTGGAGATAAAAAAAAAAAGAAAGAGGGGTAATGAGTCGCCTGCAGTTTCAACAAAAATAATGTGATTTATACATGGACTTGATGTCTGTTATCATAGGGGCTTATGTTGATACCACACTGTGGTGTTGTGTAATTTTCTAATATCAGTATATCTGGTGTGCAATGATGTGAATTCTACCATTGAAGCTGTTCACTTATTGTTATGTTTGACTTTTTACTTATTATATCCTCTTATTTATTACATTTTGCCTGCTTTTGTACTGATGCTTTTTGCTGATTAATTATTTTACCTTTTACAGTTGAGTTAACTCTTGAGTTTCACTGTTGTGGCTGAACAAAACAAGCAATTTAGTGAAAACTATAACAAAGATTTTCCGCTGTTTTTGGACAAATTATTGACTACTATTGTTAAAATTATATTCGGTTGCCTCAGTAACTGAAGTAATCATTAGTGTCGGCACAAACTGTAATTATAGTCTTATTCAGCAATAGGCACTCAAGCAATCAGTCGTAATAGTTTCTTGCAGGCAAATCAGCTCATCCACATTTAATGGGATCATATACAGTGAAAAACCTCTTAGCTCAATAAATCCCCTGAACCTTGCATTCATCATTTTACACACTTTCACTGTAGCAAGTTATTTACAGTTTCACGCAGCCAATGCAGATCAATGTACAGCCTCAGCATCTATTCAAGTGTCTGCTGGGAGGGCTCCAAGTCTTACTAACAAAGGTATAGGGACATTGTGACCTTAAAATGTTTTCTCAGAAGAAGAAGAATTCATTGAGAAACATGAGGAACTTCAGGTGTCGACTGCTTCACAATTTGTCAGCAGGCTTATCTTGGTTAGTTAATTAGAACTTAATTATAGCGGATAAATATAAAACCCAGTTACCCAGTCATAGGAACAGGCCGGTGTGGATGGTAATGTAGATGGAAGGGATGAATCTGTGGAGCAGATGGACGTGTACACGAACAGATGGACTTTCTCTCCACCTCTGAGCGTTCACATGTCTTTTGGGGAGAATCCGTATGACTTTGTGCCGCTGCTGCTGCTGCCGCATCGACTCATGTTCAGCCATCAGGAAGAAAAAAGCAGAATCAATACCTTTATGTGTGTGTGCGTGTACGCTCTGAGAGATTTAATTCAAATTCAGTGTTTGTCCCTGATATGGGTGAGGTAATGTTGTGCGATGACTGCTTCATTTAGCCAAGGTGATGTACTGAAGGTGACAGACTGTTTGTCCCTGTTATTCTCTTCATTTACTCCCTTTTTCATCGTCTTTCTGGAGGTGAAACTTGTGTTTCTGGCTGCCTCAGCGATGGGAAAGGCCAGCGGCTCGTGATTGAAAGCCTGACATTTGTCAGTTTCCTCTGTGTGGGAGGTTGAAGCCATGGGAGTACTTGCCCTGTTGGTGACATTTTCTGAGACAGAAAACAGGAAATGGGGATTGTGGAAGTTTGTCTTTTTCTGTCCAACAGCTGATAATGTCATGGGAGTGGCCTGGGTGTATTGATGTTTTGCTGATGTAACCGCATGACAGTGTTGCCAAAGGATCTAGACACCCAAATCTTGTTCCAGGGCGGGGCGGTGAAGGTGCAGGCAGGCACAGGAACATAAGGATCATAATACATTTGGTTTCACTGTTGTTCGCTTCATCATTGTTGCAGCAAAGTCAAATAATTCACACTGGAGTGGACTGAACCAATTTCAAAGTGGCGTGAACAGATTGGGCCAGATGTAGCCGCTTCACGTTGCAGTGGTTAATTATCTCCCCAGACATCTCCCTCAATATTTGTTTCCTGACACACTGGAAGGTCAGCCTAGTTTTCAGACCTCAAATCGCCACTTAATAAACTAAGTGCTTCAGAGGACACGGTGCAGACAGATGGGAGCAGAAGGAGGATCTTTGACCCGGGTGTAATTACTCCTTAAAGACAGAGTTCCTCACTGCACATCTTAATTTTATTGTCTGGAATTCCTTTAGAGAAAAAGACATAACAGTAAGAAAAAAAATTATTTGGTGAAGTTAGGATTCCACAAGCTGCTCATCTATCACAATCTAATTTAGCTCGCAGACTTTATATGCAAACTAGAGGAAATTAATTTGGCAAGTTGCAAAAATGTTAATATCAAACATGTAGGTCAAATGTTCACTGACAACACATTTACATTTTATGCCAAAATATCTCATTTTGCAATACATCATAGCAATTACAGCATCATTAAACTTGTTATAAACTTCAGTATTTACCATTCTGGACCTTATTTTTCTGTGATTCTGTGTACTCTGAGACTAATGGAGACTCCGATATTTGAAACTGGTCCAGTACTGAGCAAGATCGCGGCCAAGAAACAGGCTGCAATGTAATCCCTGCAGGCAAGTGCGTATGTCCAAGTTCATCCACTTAAAGGGCTTGTTTTTGCCACTGTACGGCTCAGATTGTTATTCTGTGTCTGACAGCATTATGGAAAGGATGTCTCCAGAAATAGACCTTTTGTTTAAAAATGAAGATTTCTACCAGACTCAACTCCAACCACCAAACTCCATTTGCAGAAACAGTCATTTTAACACACTTCGTTCTAACTTGACAGAAAAACAAACTGAAAAAAAAAGAAAAAACTGCCAGAGCCATCTTGGTTCCAACAATCACAATCTTTTGTTTGGCTGAAACACACCCTTAATTCACGGCTTTAGATGTGAAAACATTCTGGCTTTT
The DNA here is from genome assembly GCF_904848185.1 of Acanthopagrus latus. NCBI lineage: Eukaryota > Metazoa > Chordata > Actinopteri > Spariformes > Sparidae > Acanthopagrus > Acanthopagrus latus. The sequence goes on from NC_051061.1 coordinate 16,612,406, forward strand.
CCCTCGCTGCTTCTCTAATGTCCGCTCCTGTCAATATATTTTCACATCGAACGTGGTAAGTGCCATGATTTATCGAGTTGGTGAGAGTAACACGCAAACCTGAATCCCGATCTCGACAGGCGTTCTGACACTGACTCGGTACAGGTTGGTACTTGTTGGGCAGCTTCAGCTCGTGTATCCTTGATGTAGTTCCAGTACGATTGCCCTGTATGCTCATTTTTTTGGTGGCAAACTCAACCTCCCTGTTTAGTAGCAGTAGAGAGTATCATGCGTCTGTCGCTTCAGCAGTAAAAAAAGCATTTTCCTCTCATTGTAACTCATAACACCATCAATTTTGATTTACTCATTAGATGCATTGGAAGCAATTTTCTCAGACGTGGCCAATAAACACATGCGCAAACAGCACGTACACACATAACACCAGTTTGTGCACTCAAATCCATCTTCAACAGTGCTTCGCGAGATGACTGATAATCTGTTGACTGGATGTTTTTTTTCGGGAATTTAAGGCTCTCATTGCCAAAACACTCCGACAGAAAGCATACACACAAGTACACCCAGAGCACTCTGGCAATAATTTAATCAGGTTTTCGCATCAGAGTCCAAACACTCTCTCTGTCTCAGCCGTGCATGAATATGACAAACTAAGGGAAATGTCTTTTTTCATATTTGCTGTATCTGTTCCGAATCATTCCCAGCATTACTGTTCCTCCATTTCCCCTCACTTTATCCAATTTCATGCAGCTGAATGAGACAATGGCAACATTATCTGATTTTTTTTTTTTTTTTCCCAGAGCTCTGTCCCTGAATTCAAGGCTTCCATGGAGAGAGCTCCGGTTTGGCAGATCATAATAGAGGGAGACATCGCATGGTTTTGACACATTGGAAATGCAAGATCAGCTATAGTCATTTCTGCAGATGGCTCCCCAATTACATTTAGCTGTCCATGTCACTTGTCATCTCAATGCCGCCGTAATATTACTGTACAGCAGAGGGGAGCCATTGCCATATTATTATTTCATTTCACTATTATGCAAATCATATGCTCCTCTTACACAACCCTGCTTGTCTGGGTCAACATGGGCTGTTTTCCTGCTCCTCGTGCATGGATCCCCACTTCTCAGAGTGTAGGGATTAGTAAGAGCACCATCTTTGCAGACAGAGACATAGCTTCTGAGTGTCCTTCTCTTTTGATCTGCTATATGAATATCAAACAGCTCTGTGTGACAGTGAAAGCAGGGTACGACTTGTAATTATCCAGCACTTACCCAGCAGACTGCCGCCTCGCCATCAAATGAAACACCTAAAATCTGTCTTTTGGGTCTGAAACATTCAAACACCGTCCAGCCGGCACTGCAGAGATTTTTAGTTTGCCAAACTTATTTAGGCCAAAGGGGCCAGTATACTTTGTCAGAGGCTCCTGTCGGATGGTTGAATAGCTTCTGAACCTCCCACCACTTTTTCCAAAGGAGCATTAGGTGGGAGCTGTGTTCGGCCATCTGTAACTCTCGGAAACAGACAATCCAACATTCACACCCGGGAGGGTAGGAGGAGAGAAAGCAAGCAGCTTTTTAAACTTCCCTTTCTGGTGCAAAACCCAGAGCGGCACTTAACCCCTTTTCACGCTGGCCAAAACAACTGCTAACACCTGGCTTTGGTGTGTCTGGATTTACTCCGAGGTTAATTGACCCGGCAGTAGTCACAAGTATTTATCGGTCTGTTCTGCTCGGCTGTGATGTAGGCGTCACACCCGGGTGAACATGCACTTTTACTGTCCTTTGCAGGCGCTCTCAGATGCTATGACGTGTGTTGAAGTTGGCTGCTGGCTTGTTGATATCTTTCCAGCCACTGACCACATCCAGGCCGGTCAGCTGCCTGATTTGTCGATTCACTCTGTCAAAAGAAGATTTGGGTGACCATGTAAGCCGAGGAAGCAGTTACCTGGAGATGATAACTTAGTGTTTGCCAGGCCAATCGAATAAATGTCGATTTAAATTTGTTTTGGTGTCAGTTTACAACAACCTGCACAGGTGTGCTGATCATATTCATGGTTTTCAATATCCTGCCTTTAAAGATATGATTGGCAGGAGGGGTGGAGTTGAATAGCTGAAAGGGACACAAATGGAGTCGTGATTCAGAGGTTTGGAACCAGGCCAGAAAACTTTTAGAAAACAGGCTTCGTCAGCGTGGGTGCATTGAAACTTACTGAACCATTCCTGCGTCATGATCCATTTCTGAACAACCAATCAATATCTTGCAAGCAGTCATATTTTTCTCACCAAACGTGGCCAAGGAAAGTTGATCTGGTTCAGTCCTGTGAAGCTCTGCTTGAGGCACAACTTGCAACTTGCTGTGTGAATAAAAGTACAGAACAAGTTGTCTGAGTTGAGTGGTTCATCATCTAGAGAGGGGTATACGAGATTCACAGTGACACCGTGTGCATTCAGAGCAGGTACTTAATGTTTCCGTGGTGGTTTATGAAATGTGTGGGTCTGCCGTATATTTGGTGAGCTCATTTCCAGGGGCACGTAGTCGGGAGTCAGGCTGTGTAAAAATCTGCTGCTCTGCTGTATTCGGCAAAAAAAAATAAACCCAGAGTTGTGATTCACTCTCAGGTACGGGAGGAACCATTTTGAATCGGCAGCCATTATGTGATAGTCCTGGAGTCTGGACGTTTTTACTGAGACCAATCCGACTTTTATACGGTTCAGTAGTTTCTTATCATGTGTAAATCACCTCACCTTTTAAGCCTTATTGTGAGCATCCCTCTTGGCTACAGGCAGCTTTATTTTTATGTTAATTCACATGCAGATTAAGTATTTGTGCGAAACGCCCAATTGCTTGGTTGTTAATTCGCAAATAAGTGGTGTTGGCGTGAAGTTGATTATTATTTTTGCTAATGTTGTGGTAATTATAGTTCGGCACAATAGCAGGCGTTAAACATGATCTTCTGGGAATCCGCCCACTCCTGGCACTGTGATCAGCCCACTTCATCATAAGTTTTGCCCTCCTCTTCTTGTTTATTCAATACAACTGAAACAAAATGGCCCAAAATCACCAGAGAAGCAGCTGAAAACTGATTTGGTGTTTCTCGCAATAAAGAAAATCCAAACACCAATTTGGGGATTTATAAACACGCGCCGTCTGTTTCCTCTTCTCCCTTGATTACTGTCATACACATACATAATCTTTTAAATTGTAGCTCCAAAATCATTAGTGACCTCGATGATCGGCGGTTATTTCATTTCTGTCTGTGCTGTTTCATGGACCAGTGGCTCTGCTGCACAGCAAATATAGAACACTGCTCCGGCATGGCTGCAAGCTGCTGTCAGGTCAGTACATTACATTGCGTTATTATCCCAGGGTTATTCCTCCTCATTTTCAGGGAAACCAAGCCAAAATTGCAAATTCATGAGGGAGACTCACTTACACAAGGAGGAAAATGTATGGATACTGGAAGAGTTACTTCCCCACAAAGACTTTTATCCTCTTTTGGCCCACTGTTATTTTATTTCTTACTTTCCAATAAAAACCACCAGCTTGTCAAGATACTGTGAGATGTTTTTTCATAGCCAGGCAACTGAGGCTTCTTATAGAAAAGCTTGACTCTCACACTTTCATTCAGTGTGTGTGTGTGTGTGTGTGTGTGTGTGTGTGTGTGTGTGTGTGTGTGTGTGTGTGTGTGTGTGTGTGTGTGTGCGTGTGTGTGTGTGTGTGTGTGGAGCATCTGCTGTAGCTCTGTTCCACCATGAATAAGATAAGACAGGACGAAAATATTTTTTCCTGAGGGAGCTACACTTTCTCACCTGAATTTCAACAAGAAAAGCAATAAGTGAATAAATCAATGCATGATACAAGTTCAGCTTTGCATATTACTATCTCCATTCTGCATGAAAAGACTTATTGGTTCGGGGGGGGGGGGACCTCAGCTATTGGCCTTTTCTGTCATACTGGTTTCGCTTTCCATAAACATGGCAGGATTCATGCGCAGCCAAAGAGTAGAAACACATTGGTTTATATGAGACTGTGGTGACAGTATAACAAGGATGTGAATAGCTTTTAATATATCTGAAATTCATAGCTCATAGAACAATAAATAGAGGAAACATACTTTATGAACAACAGTCTGATCAAAAGTTAGAAACATTTTCAGAGTGCAAATGCGAACATGTGAGTTCAATGTACATAGACATCCAAAATGATACACATGAAGGACAAAATGATGCCGGACTATAGGCTAGAGATGACAATGGCTGTAATCTTCGCAGTACATTAAGCACATTTTAGCAGCCGCACAAAGGCCTTCATCTTTTCCTCATACCACTGTGAGAAGACAAGACATGTCAGCCAGTCAGATGAGTTGGTTTCCTGTCGGTGATTAGACCCTGCCACAGGTCCCCCACCCTTTGCCCATTACGCAGCCTCGCATCAGCCTGAGGAGAGACAGCCAGACTTTGACAGGTGAGATAGAACCCCACGGGCCATCAGCGAGAGGTGACTTATTAAAAATAATGACTGGGTGTGTGATGTGATTGATGAGTTTGGGCTGACAGCTGGTAGACCATCGCTATATCTGGACTCCCTCTGTACACTGACATGACTGACAAGCCGGGAGAGACGGAGAGCGGGAGAGTCCATGTCGTTTTAATATTAAAAGTTTTCTGCACCTGCAAGAGGGAAGTGCAGTTGAATGGAAATAGAGCAGTACAGTGATTATTCAGGGAGAACAAGATATGCAACCCCAAGTAACTTCTCTTTTATTTGATGTCTTTCTGAGGCACTGCCTGAACCTGAGGACCTTGAGTACACACTTTAATAAGGAGAGGGATGAAGTGGCACAGGGCAAAGAAATGGGAGATAAATACATTTTAATGCACCTGTTCTGTTTACAATAGAGACGTACCGCTTTGGAAGCTATGGAGTTCATTGAACAAATGTTTCTGCTCTTGAATACTGATTAGAGAGACGACTGACACCTTTGTTTCAAAACCAGCTGGAAGATTTTCAAGCTAGAGGTGACTTTAAAGAATAATTGGAAAACAATCTGAATTAGTAGGCGTTAAGAGTTGGAAGTTTTTCTTTGTGAGCAACAGAAGCAATGACTTCACAATGTCACAGTGAGGTTGCCAGGTTTGGTAACGTTGGGCATAAGAGAATAACATGAAATCAGAAGGTGTGCAACTGTATGTTTCTGCTTAGTAAGGTAATAGGTGTAAAATATTTCCTTTCTTGACAATTTATGAGTTTCTTTTGCTTGTCCTAGGCGTCTATAAATAAATAATATTACTTTGGATGCACCGATCCAATGTGGAGGATGAGTACTGGCACAGATGCTGCTGTTATTAAGTGGATCAGGTATTGGCCATGACGTGACCAATCTATATTCTAATTAAAATTTGAAATTCAGTGTTTCTGCTATTCATTAAGTCACTACAGCCTGCCAACCGAGTTGTTAGTGCCCAGGAATACTTGGCCTCAAGTTACTATACATAAAAATGATCCAAATAAGCTTTACAGAGTGATTTATACATATTTATATAAACAGAGCATCTGGCATGTTTTAGAATCTCTATCTGGATAGAGCATTTCTCATTGTTTTATTATTGTTGAGTAATGATAAGTCAGACTCGTCTCCATGTGTGACCTTCCACCTATTTCAGACGTATCCTGAAAGTCATGTCACAACAATAACAATTGTAGTGGTGTTGGTAGACATAATTCCACCTACAGAGAGCCAAGTTAACTGTTTTTTTCCTGCCTCCAGTCTCTGACAGACTAACCCCATCCTGACTGCAGCTTTGCACATGATTTATTTCTCATTACGGTTGCTTGTCACTTTGGGGAAGAAAGCAAATAATCACATTTCCTACACTGTGATGTGGATAACACTGAAACACTGCCCTGATCCTCCAAGCTTCTGCTGCATGCTTTCTTGTTAACGGGATCCTCCACCTGTAACTTCATAACAGAGCTGACATGAAACATAAGCTTATCAAACTTTGACATATATTCAGTTTGGGCTTAACTGATTGTAAAAGATAGGGCAGAAGATGAAGGCCTCTTCACGATGCCGGTGAATCAGATCTGAAATCAGAGCTGAGGACACAGCTGGACACAGCAGCTGTCTGTTGGAAAGCAGCATGGAGATCGATATGTTCCTCCCAGCAGAGGAGAAAGCTTCTCTGTCTCTACACTGTCCTTGGGTGAACTCCATCAGACCGAAGATATCTTCTACGAGCAGTCCACGCTGAAGGCACTAACCTTAGTCGAAGCTCAGCCACAGGGATTTAATTCACCTTTTCACGCGAGAGGAGCGTTTTGCTTTTGATTCACGATTAGTTCCTCACTTTCTCCTCTCATGTTAATCTGCCACGCTCTCCTTCTTTCATTTCCGCCACCCTCCCTTCTGCCTCCTGTTCGAGAGCATAAATACCATGCTGGCAGCAGTGACTGCAATCCTTTTTGTCCTACCACTGCGTGCGCTGTCTTGTAAAATAAAAGATTATTGACTGGCATGGTAAACTTACATTAGGGGCCAGTGGTAAATATGTTCCATAAAACTCCCCACAGGCAACATTAATGGCTGAATTTGTTGAATGCGACATGAAATATGCTTGGGACGTGAGGGAGTTTAAGATGCATGGGAAGCTAGCTTGGCATGCAGGTAGTGGAGTGGCGTGCATAAAGCTATAATGATGAGGGAAGCAGCTGTGTGTGTGTGTGTGTGTGTGTGTGTGTGTGTGTGTGTGTGTGTGTGTGCGTGTGTGTGTGTGTGTTTAAACCCCTCCTTTTCTACTCTCAGTGCCAACCCTGTCGCTAACACAGCAGCCCTCTGCATTATTTATCCCCATCGCAGTGCAACCGCTTCTCGGCAGCGGAGAAAGTGCACACCTTGCAACTCAAAGACTGTTTTCATAAACTTTACTCTCTCTTCTCCTCCCAGTAAGCTTGAGGATAAAAGGCCTCTCTCTTCCCTGTCTGTCCTAACCCTCGAGCTCCCCTTTTGCTTTGGTTTTATCATAAAACGCCTGCTAAATTCTCCCATAATGGTTATTGATTCATCAAACAAAAGCACCAGATCGCAATAGGCAGCTTGCGCAAGAGCGGTATAACCTTGAAACTTGGAGCCACCTCGTGAGGAGTGATAAAGGTCCTAGGCTGACTGTTATGGTTAACATTTCAATTTACTCTTCAGTGCTTTTTGCTTTATGTCGCGCCCGCCAGCAAAGCAAATAGGATGAGCGAGCGAGAGAAGTGTCTTATTACCTCCTTATTCAGTAATGGAAAAATACAAGAGGGGTGACAGGGTAATGTCATCCAGTGAAAAACAAATGCAGATCTCAGGAACTGTAATTTTGTGGAGAGAAATGTCGTTGGTTTACAATGGTGCATGAACAACACAACTGACAGGAAGTAATATCAAAGTCAGCACGCAGTAACCGATGAGCTGGCTCTTGACGAAGCTACATCCGATCTCAAACAGGTCGTTATATTACAAATGCATTGCACTCATCATCTGGTCCTTCTGTTTATCGATTTTAATGGAAAATGGCCAGTCTGCATCACTGAATCAGCACAAGGAATTAAAAAGATGAACAGGAGAGAATGTGGCAGATTTGGCAAAGCCCTTTCTTGTGGTTGGTTCGGCTTTGCTGTGTCAGTGACATTAAAAAAAGTGTATTTAAATAAATAAACATGGTGGGGCACTGCAGGGTTTTTTGATGGCTTGGACGGCACATGGATGGAAGAAGATAGATACGGGGCCATAAGGGGAATGGGAGCCTTAAATAAAGAAAAGATTGCATCCCTTTTTCCGGAGCAATAAGCTGCCAGTCTTTTGGCATCACGTCAGCAAGCCATTTGCAAAGCGCTGATAACAGAATAGGGTTGTATGCAAGAAGGCAAAATTAATTCAGAGTGGTATAGTCCAACATGAAAAGCTTAGTGCCTACTTCAGACAAAGTCAGATATGTTTAGAGATACAGTGTTTCACTAACTATTGCTCTTGTCTCCACATGTATATGCCTTTTTTGTGCTTCAGGCAGGAGCACGTTTAATAATCGGATTTGTGGGTGGTTGTAGCCAACAACTGACCTTTCATCATGACAGGAGTATACGCTAATGGCCATGTCATTTCTGACTTCTACTCTGTGGGAGGCAGTGTACTGCAAACAGGCGAGGTCATGTCGTGTTTGCAGCTCCGTGCTTCCAGACATTCACACTCACTGCTGTGAATACTAATGAGACGTGTTTTGTTCGGTCAAAAGGCATTTTAATTGGCAGCATAGCTACACATGCTCTCGGTTGCAGGTTGGCTCTCAGACCTCTGGCTTGAAAAGGAAGGAACTAATGTGATTTTGGCAGCGACACAATTTGACTTCTCTGACATTTTATACCAATACGATGCTCAGAATTGAACAGCAACAACGAGAACGAGAGGCGGATGCAGCATGGAGTGAAACTTTTGGAGCATTCATTTATTTCTTATTCTCTCTTGGCCATGCCGTGGTAGTTGGAACAAGCTGAGAAAACAACAATGACAAACTATCTTGACTTATGCCAACATGCAGGCAAGCAGTTACCTGTTTATTCATCCAGCAGACACAGAGCAACATTAGCATTCATCTCTCGCACTTGACAAATGAAAGTCCAATAATCACTCTCTCTTTTTTTTTTGCTGAGGGAAACATCAGACTCTTTAGCTGCTAAATGGTCCACGGAGTTCACCAGCTAAATACTCTCGGATCTGTGAAAGTAAACCAAAACAGAAGTGACGAGCTTTAAAAACCAAAACACCCTGCTTTTGAGCAGATCATGTGGATGGCGAATTAATCAAATAAGAGCTGGAAATCTATGTTGTCTCACTTTAGTGTCACCCAAGCGCAGGTTATGATCTGGTCCGTCGCAGCCTGCACCCTTCATTGACTGAGATGACAACTGGGACTAACTTCCTAACACATACACTGATAGTCAGTATCCTCAATATGCCTTTTCACTGTTGCAATGAGAACTGAAAAGTCTTTCTACCGTTATACATTTTTCAGGCAAAGCAGTGTTTCTTGTGCTGTTCTCCATTTCTGGACAGGTGTGAGAACTCATTACCGTCTCCCGTCTGACAGCGCTACCTGAGGTGGCAGATCAGGAGGGATGTGAGGAAGGGGGAGAGACAGAGGCAGGGTCAGCGGCCAGGATTTGCAAAATAACAGAACCCCAATGTCAAGGTTTTGTTAGCGTCTCTGTCATCCCGTGGCTGTAGAGGAGCCTTTGTGTCTGGCTGAAGTCTAATGGGATGTTGACCCGGCCCTGGTTCTGTCTGTCAAACATCATCAGTCTTGACAAGGGATGAGAAGGAGGGGAGAGCAGTGTCCCTCTGAAAGCTACTCCTCCCTTTATAAGAAAGCCAGGGGCAAGAGAGATGTTGACAGTTGTCTCTTGGGAGCCAATTTCTCAGAAAAGAAAGAAGAAAGCTTCCAGTGGAGGAAATTGAGTCCAATCTTGCTTTCGTCACACACGCACGCAAATATATAATGGAACTGCAAATGACTGTTGGGTAATTAAACTTAATGTTTCGGTCTTAGACCAATTAGCCAGGGTGGGTTTAATGAAACACTTCAATCTGTGTTTGGACTGCTGCTTAAATGAAGTCCGACCGAGGCATCATTAGGGAAAAGCCGAGGTTATTGGGTCCATGCCAAGACATTGTTTCTGTTCCTGAAACTGTGCTCTGTGCAGTAAAGATGTGATTGGAATGCCGAGAAAAGTGTGTTTGACCACCATCATATTAGATCTCTGCGGGGTATCTGAGAAGGCACTAAGAAGTCTGGGAAAGAAAACCCCTGCCACATCTCGTACCTGCAAACGAGGAGTGATGGTGCCATGAATATTAATCTGCTGCCCTCTCCGCTGTGCTCTGACATTCCTATCGTGTCATTTATTTTGTGCAGATACATATCTGTCGGGAGCACCTCTGTTTAGCATAGGTGAATGAACCTGTAATGTGGTACTTCATATTCTTCCAATCCGCACCACCTCCGCAGCGGTATGGCATTAGGTAGTCGATCAATCATGTCAGTAAACCATCCATGAGAAGTCCAGTGTCAATAAAGGAGGAGGAGCATGAAATGAAAAATCCATCCAATTCAGCAGTGGGCAAAAGCAGCGACTGACAGTGCACCTTGCCTTCCATTTTGTTTTCTTCCTCAGCCACATAAACCATCAGTGGTAAACATATGGGCTTCGTTCAGCTCCTCAGAAGTAAAGACAAAGTGTGCCTTTCTTGGCTCAGAAATTCTAGCCCATCCTAAACAATAAAGACAGAAGATTTACTGCAGAAGAAGCAGAGACTGATAATAATCTACACTCATTGTAGCCTTGATGGACCACAATGCAGTGCAGTCTTTTAGTAACAGGCACAAATCCAGTTCTCGTTGACTGGAGTGCCTCTTGATCCTTATTAACACATAACTACAATAATCATCCCATTCACCATGTCGGTTCTCCGTCTGCAGGCACAGAAAACAGACAGCTGCGTCCACCAAGTCTGCAGCTGTTTGAATCATATAGGACGGAGGGTTGTGATGGAAACGTCCCAGTGTTTATAACACTACATCCATTGAATTTGCATTTAATTACTTTGAATAGCAGTCATCGGCTGACATTCATTTCTCTTCTTGTTTATTTACTGCTCTTTATTTTTTTTTGTTTATCTCGATACATCAGAGCTTTCAGAAAAAGTTTCTCAGCCACAATGTGAAATGCACAAAGTCAAAGTCAGAAAGTAGTAAATACATAAACTCTCACATGAATGCTGCTGAAGGCTTGGAGGTTGTCAAAAGTCATGCCGGAAAATGGAGGAGCCACTGGCTGCATCTGTTACCTGGATAATGATGAGTGCTCTTCGTCTTGATTCGTGATCGGATCTCAGTACATAGATTTAGGAGGTTGGAGTTGGCTGACTTTAAACAAACATGACTCCACCACAAAGCATGTGATAGACTACCTTTTGGTGGCCCTGCTAACTTGGCTAACATTAGTAATACTGCAAAAGACTTAGAGAAACTCTCACTCACCAGAATAAAATGCTGGCAGTCAATGTTTCTGCAAACCACTGATACATTCAAACCTGTATGTGTCATAGTCCACGCACCACATTGACATTTCGACAAAATGTGTCATATGAGGTTCACATTACATGTTTATGACCCTGCTTAAATATTGATAGGTGGAGTTGGCTGCCAAGCTGGTGACCACAGTTCGAGACAGTAAAGCCACTGGACATTTTTAAGGAGATCTCTGGTTAATCCCCATTTGTGACTTTCTGTGGAAACTCATATCTTCAGCTGGTTGTGGTGTCCAAAACTGGGATTTTGAGTCAAAACATGATCTTTTCCTAACACATATCAAGACGTTTTTGTGCCTAAGCCTAACAAACCAAAAGCACGGTGTTGTTGCAACATCACATTCAAAATTGAACTTAAAGAATTGTGAAATGGTAGCACAAACAGAACAAACAGTGCCAACATTTATTGGGTTGTGCAAAACTGCTGTGTGGACTCTGCTTTATTTTCGTTGTCAACAGCTTTGTTGCAGGATGAGGTGGATTTTGATGATGCATCTACATGCATTTTTTGTCCTTTCAGTTAAACTATCCTGACAGCATGTGTGTACCAGGAGGAAATGGTGTCAGAACGTAAAGATCCAACACTGCTTCACAACCAGAAGCGAAAAAGATTATATTCGTTCCAACATTTAATAACATGAATCACATATTGTAATCTATGAGTAACATGAAAACATCATACTGATATTTCCGTTTCACTGATAGGGAACCAGAGAGCCTCCTTTCAATCATTCACTGCAAGATTGAAGTAGATGGTTAGTACGGTGATTACTATTCATGAGTGGAGACCTCACAAGTTCAGGCTCATTAACACATTTGCATGTGTTATATACACACGCGCACACACAAACACAGCCACATACTTCTTAAATAAGCTTCTCTCTGTAATTTTAAGTCAATCTTTTATTCATAAATGCCTCAAAGCCTTTTGGTGGATTCGGGTTGGTGAAATGGTGTTGGTACAAAAAGACATTAGTGTAGTTGGAAGACGAAATGCATTGTTAATTCACACACAGGAAGGGAAAGGAAAGGATGAATTTGGTTCTGGTAATGGCAGGGAGCTCTCTGTATTTAAGTGATTTCATGGTAAATTGCATTTGTTTTTTTTTTGATGTGTTGCCTGTTTCTGTGGTCTAGAGTTGAGTGGCTTTACCTAACAGGAGCTGGGCACAATTCAGAGGCTGAAAGCTCCCGCAGAAAGAAAGGTTGATAATGTGAGACTGAATGAGAGTGCCTTTCTGGCAGCCTTCATTTACTGCCAGACCTTTCCTTCAAAGAGACACACTTCACAAAATAACACCTGTAGCCTTCAGGGTTCTTCTGTGTGTGCTTGTGCAGTATGAAGTCACTGAGGACAGGGACCACAGAGTGAAATAAAGGAAAGAGAAAATTCGGCCATCATAGCCGATGTGATCACACAAATGGCTTTAAACCTTTAAAATGAATTGATGCAGTTTGCGTCAAAATGTGGACCACTTCCGTTATTAGAGTTATAACTCCGTCTAACAAGAGAGCACCGACATCATATGCCATCATCAAACAGACCATGAATCTTGCTCTTTCCAGTGATATAAGATGAGAAACATGTTTGCTCTAAAATGCTTTAAAAAGAAGGTACTCCTTTCAACTTTTGCCTCATACTTACACATTTTCCTTCAGTGTCAGATGTTTCCCATTTAACTGAAATCACTACATCAGTATTTCGCTTTTGGTCTCAGTCGATTCAAACCTCACATCATCACTCTGGACTGAAGCATTGATAAGTTAGAGCATTGTAACTCCAACTCTCTTCTATCCATCCATCTATGGATATTAGTAATATAGTCCGCACAAAAAAAAAAAACAGAACAGCTTTGGTGCCATTCACATGAATAATAGCATGTTAGAGTTGCCTGAGATATCCTTCAAGGAGCCATTTGTAAGATTATCCAGATGGCCAGAACTGTGCTTTAAAATGCCTTTAAAATAAAACTATTTTAACCTTTAAAATAGTCTGACTCACTGCAGGTAGACTGTTGGTATATAGCTTATCATAGGGCACTTATTTCAGGCGGCATTCTCCTCTTTCTTTTGCTGTCTGTGGAAGCTAGCATTCTACACACTGAAGTTTCCAAGTGACTCTAACACTGACCTGGTTGCTTTATCCTGGGTTTCGTACAATCTGACCAGACGACTGTAATTAGTTTAGATGAATACGAACAGACCAGATTGTTGTTTTTCCCCAATGCCAAAATGAGAATTGGTGCAGCCAGACCTTTCTCCAGCGCTGACACAGCACTGCCTTAGCTTGTAATTCAAATGGAGAAAAAACTGCCAATATACAAAAGGCTTGATTACAAAAGCAGATGGTTGCTGGGGTGCCACTTTGTTTAGGGGGGTAATATCAAACTCTGACAGTGCATACAAGTTTCTAAATTGGTGCTCTTGGCTAAACAACATTGCAATAAACTGGTTCCATCATGTACGTTTAGCAAGTGATTCTACTGCAGTGTTATTTTTACAACATGGTCATCAGTGTTAACGAGTCATCCTCTTTCTCTGTGTTTCCTCTCAGGTGTTCACCAGGTATGGGAAGTGCTACATGTTCAACGCTGACGAGGACGGGAAGACACTCCGCACCACCATGAAGGGAGGGACGGGAAACGGCCTGGAGATCATGCTGGACATCCAGCAGGACGAGTACCTGCCGGTGTGGGGGGACACAGGTAGGCATGTCTCTCGTAATCATTAATCACACCAGTCTCTTCTAAACCATTCCGGGCTCTTCCACTATTAAAGGGTTTAAACATATCCAAACTGAAGATGTGCATTAACATCAAAGCCTCAAAGTGAATTTGAGACGCTGATGAAAATCACATAAAAAAGTGTTTGAAATTTTATTTCCCCAATTGTGTCCCACGCTGAGCCTTGGGCCACAAATTATTTTCTCATTCCCTTTATTTAATTTAGCCATAATTAACACAGAAACGATTCTGTGTCCTCCTGACAGAATCACTTCAGGGACAGCTTCACACCCTGAAACTCTTTTTACATTTTTAAATCAAATAATGCTCCGGAAACATGCACGATTTGAAAAGATGTGGGGGATGAACTTTATCAGCTTTGTTTGTTTTATGTTTATGTTTCTATTGTTGTTGTTCTAAAGGACTGAAGGGTTTGCGCCCACAATTACAGAAAGGCATATTTTTAATGCACTGGCCCCTTTTTGTAGCACTTCTTGTTAAGATCTTGACTGTGTTTTATTTATTCTGCTGTGGTGCTCGCTCTCAGTAAGAGTCTAAACAAACTACAAACGATATTATCAGCCTCTGCACCTCCAGTGCTGTGTGGCTGTGGTGATATTTTTCCTCAGAGCACATAGACTTCACAGTAATCGCACTGAATATTCAAAACCCTTCAAATCGAGCGCTGGGCCCTTTTTGATAATCTTTATTATAGAGTAGAGCAGCTTTATATTATCATCCATACTGATATGTGTACATTCGAGATCTTGTTAGTGGTTCAGATTTAGTGTTTGTTGGAAGATTGCTGCCTGAGTGATTCCACAGTGAAGCTCATTGACTGGCTGGCTCACGTCTATACCAGTGGGAGTGCAGACTGGGGAGTACCCAGAGCAGCTAGCCAAGAGCAGCAAAACAGATGGACATTATTGACTCTGGGCTCAACTTAAAGAAGACCCATCATGAAAAAGTCAGCTTTCTATCAAACCCTCCTCATGTCCATCCATGGACAGCAGATCCCTCCTGGTTTAATTTCTATTTGAACATGCTGTACTCCAGCCACCGACCTGACAGCATGTGGAGCTCCGTCTCTCTGTGGGATCCAGTTTCCAGTGCTCTTGTTTATCCCTGTGAGGTTTAATTAACCCAGATGAGCTGAGTCAGCCCCAGCAGGGAGCGCCACATCTCCTTAACTGAGCCAGGGCCCTACACTGTGCAGACAAGCTCAACACACACAAACACTGCACACTGTCTCTTCCCCCATCTTCTCTCAACAATTACCTTTTATCCATCCAACCCCACACATATCGTCTCTTATTGTCCGTCATCCAGAGGCCAGCTGTCGGTCTCTGGGGTTCTATTATCACAATGCTCTTTCCAGGGACCTGCAGGGCAGCCATGATCCTCTTCCCCTCTTCTTCATAATGGACAAACACTGAAAAGCAGCATGTTTCATAGTGTAAAAATGGAGCAAGATGGAAAGAAGAGTGGTGGGAGTAAATCAGATGGACTGTTGCCCGGATACCAGGCTTTCTCTTGATGCTGCTGCAGGCCAACCTGCTCATTTATGGAAATAATAAATGGATTGGATGTGTTGGATGGGTCAGTCATATAACTCTGTACTGTGACTGTCTAGAACATATTGTCTAAAACATAGGAAGACCTTATACATGTATATAAAGTGTGTCAGGAGATCGAGAAATCAAGACTTTAGATCAGACTTCAGAACTTTTGCCGACAAGTTGCTTTTACAGTCATTTTTTATCATATGGATATCAGTTGCAGTGGCTGGGGCACAGGAGGTATAGCAAGTTGGTGTACTAATTAGTTGGTTGGTGATTCGATTAGAGCGTGGATACCCAACCCAGAACTGAGGACAAAAAAAAAAGAAAAATCTGAAACAAGGTCCAGGTTCAGTAAATATATAATATGTATCAATTTACAGTTCTCAGTTGAATACGTGCACAAGCGCAGAGGTACCTAGAAAATGCCTTCTGTCTGTAACGCTGTACGCTGTCTGTAACCAGGGTAAACAGGGAAACTGTAACTATGGCAACAGCTGCGCAACAGGCCGACAGACACTTACTACCTCAGTTTACAATAACAGCTTAAGTCGGATCCAGATGAAAAAAAAAAAAAAAAAAAAAACGCCTGTCGAGTTTGGGTCGGGCTGGGTTACGACTCTCGGGTTGTCTGACTCAGACAGGTACAGACAGCAAGATACGTCCCGGGCCACACTCTAAGTTCAATTCTTGGGCAGGGCATTGAAAAAATGAAAAATAAATATTGTGGGGCACTTTGTATATCAACTGCCCTCCACTCAGTCTTCACACACCTGGAGAATATAATCAGCCACATCAAAATGTTGTTTTTTGATTTCACCTCAGCATTCAGTACAATCGCACCCATGATGCCAATTGTAAAATTAGACTCATTGCAATTGGATATTAGACTTTCTCACAAACTGACACCCCTGATGGCACGGATTGGCAGCCAGACCAACTCTTTGGTGCGTGTATGAATGAGTGAATGTGGCATGTGTTGTAAAGCTCTTAGCAGATTAGACAAGCGGCATACAAATTCACTCTACTTCCCATTCAGCTGTGATGCTCACATCTCTGCCAAAACATGTAGCCCTCTCTGAGTTTCGATCCCAAACACAAGCTTCTTCTTTTTGTGACGGCTAATTTCATAGATGTTTGAAGTAGCAACATCAAAGTAATTAAAAGTAGCTCCCAGCGCATTCCCTGTCACAAACAGTTTTTGTTATGTGAAAACGATTTTTGCATCTGTTCGAACACACTTTTATATCTCTTATTTTTTTGCCTGAGTTTAATTATTAGTTCAACTCCTGCTACACGTTGACTTTTTTTAAGAAGTCATCTGAAGTCTGGGCATCAAACCGGCATCGTTAAGCAGTCTTGATCAAAGTCTGTCTCCACGCTCAGCACCCACAACATGTTTCCCTTCGGCAGCGGAGCTACAAAATGTTTGCGAGAAAAGCCTTTCAAGCACATCACGGTTCGGAAAATGCAATGACGTTCAAGTTCCATTTCCTCTTCGGTGCACGCTATTTTTTTAATCACACACATCACGGAGTTCTGTTTTATATCAAATCAGCACTCATGTACAGAAGCCTAACGTGAAAATCTGACATTTCAGAGTTCCCAAGCAACCACTTACATCCTGCTCACCCACTATATCTATTTTTAATCATCGCTAGTGATGAAGAATTGAGAGAGATGCAAAGAACTATGGGGCTATTGAATTCTCTGAATATGAGAAAGGACGTGTAGCATCAAGTTTTTTAATGTCTTCTCTTCTGCTCACTGTACTTAGTGTCTCCAGTTGTGTCTCCTTCTGCCGCTCTGTTTTCTGTCAGTGTGCCATCCATCGTCACAGAGCTCGGCTTCCATTTTACGGAGGAAAGAGGCGAGTAAAGGATTTGAGTGCAATGCTAAAATCTGGCCATGTGTCTGCGCTCTTTGTGTCTGCTGTTATCAAATCAAAGCTATGGCAAGACAAAAAAAAAAAAAAAAGCACTCCGAGAGAAGCACCTGAAAGGAACAGAGTGTGTTTTGTTCAACAACAGGTTAAACCGTGTGCAAAGAAGAGGTGGAAAGTCCTTGATCCTTTCATGTTTTGTACTTTTATCTCTTCCTTTATCTCTTCCTCTCGTGGTGGTCAGTGTGTACGTGTGTCTGTGTGTGTATGTTGTGGGCAAACTACTGCTTTTGCTTCTTGGAAACTAAAGCTGTTCATCTTTTGTTCGCCAGGCAACTTCTTACATCGACACGGGCAAGTGGCTGCGAGACATAAACTGTTAAATATTTAAGCCTTATCCTGAAACAATCTATTTTTAATTCATGCCGATGTTGTTGAACTCCAGCTGCAGCGTGACGAGTGACACGCGCTGTCCTTTTTGCTCATTTGCTGCTGTTCAGAGGACATTTCAGGTTATTTTCTGACTTGTTGTAAATTGTGATTTGTGTTGCGAGCCTGCGCAAAGTAAATTGATTACAGTAACAGGATTTCTTGTAAACAATGCAAATACAACAACTCGGCTCAGCATGATGTGACAGCTTCTCAGTCGTAGCCTCAGACTGCGAGGTAAGCAAATACTGGTGAATACATTTACAAGCAGGACAAAGTTTATACCAGTTTATCTAATTATGGGCAGTTGTCATCTCCTGGCAACTCTAATGTCTCCAAAATGACTCTAGATTTATGTTTTCCTGAATATGACAGAAGCGACGCTCAGTCTCTGCAACAACTGGAAGAATTATCATAAAACTTTATGTTTTTCTCTGAAAGGCGAGTTTCTTTTGTTACCTGGAGCGTCATCTTCTCAGGTACTGCTAGTTGCTGTAGCCTACTCCGTCACTGTGGTTACTCCACCTTTCAGCCCCGGCAAACCAGAAATGTCGCCACAGAGACCAGATTTAATGAGCGAGTGCACAATTATCTGCATCTGTATCTGTGCATCCAACAAAATTCATCTGTATCCTTATTCACTCGCGGGGCTCAAACCAGAAGTGGGTGGGACTACCCAACAGTTGTAACTTTAATCCTGAAGCTGAATTTCAGAAACTTTTAAACTATTGACACATTTCACTCAGATGATTCTATTGATTATAAAAAGGACATTGTCTTTACCAGAAAATTGCTCTTAGCTGCGTATTCCCTCAACCCTTTCCACCGTGCTGGGAAAGACGAAGAGATCTGGCTGGCCGTGATCGGCTTAATCAGGACTGTGTGAACTCGTCTGGAAAAGCCTCGTATGTAAAAGTCCCGCACTCCAACTTTGAACATACCTACATCAACACTCATGCATGCATGGATCAATTTTCTCATTTGCCTCAGTCGATCCCCCTCTCCCCATCTCCGGTTTTCCCACAGCGAGACCCATTTGAAATGCAGGAGGAGAACAGAGGTGAAATCGGAACACTACCACTATCTGAATTAATTCACGGCCATACAAAGCGGAAGGATGTAAGTTATGATTATAGCTGCAGATAGCATCTTAATTACATGGGCTCTCCACCTTTTGTTGAGGCATTCACAGACAAATGAGCGTGATAGCGGTGATGAAATGCACAGGAGCCACAAATCTACGGAGCTATCTTTGATTCTGCTGATGCCACGCTCAATTACAACCAGCGTCGTTGGCCACAATCATCTTTTGATATGGAGGGCTTCACTGACTAGTACACAAATAAACACAGCGAGCTCTGTTTGTTCTGCTCCCTCAAAACACACTCTTCCCCTTGTTTTTACAGACACACAGAAGCTGTGTGCAAATACAATTATCCAACTTCCACAACTACAGGGGATTTATCTGTAAGATGACCAGTGTATTCAGTGTATTCTTTGTTTCATCACTGACCGCTTTGTGCACTGAGCAGATTTGCAGAGGCATCTGTTTGGTCATCTGCTTTGAGTACAGTCTCACAGATGAGTCTACTGCAGTGGATTTGGATGGGAATTGGAGCATGAACAATTATTTATTGTCTGTAGAGTCATATATCAAACAAACATGCCAAACTTGATGGTTCAAGCTTCACAGATGTGACGATTTTCTGGGCTTGAGGAAAGTGTGATGTGTAGTTTTTCCTATTTTATGAAATTTTAAAACCAATGACCGATGATCAAGAAAATAATTGATATTTACAGTCATAGTGGGAATTTTATACTTTATAGTTTCATTTCTTTTCCTCATTTGTCCTGACCAAAGGGCTTCAAGAGTACCACTGAAATGCAGAATCCATTTTCAAAAGATGAAGCCTGGTCTATGATGGATCTGAGGACAGTCTGAAGTAGACCCAAGGATTATTAGATCCAGACAGACTGATAATAGGCAGCAGCATGATACAACATGAAATTACATGCAGCCATGGTCGAGAAGCGAGCACAAATGGTCAGTATGTTCCAGCTGAAGTGCTTTTTGGATGATCGAGCAGCGGCTGAAACCACCAAAAGCTTACAGATGTTTTCTATACGTTTTTTTTTTTTTTTAATTGAACAAATGTGTTTATTGATGTTTCAAGCTTTACATACTTAAACACACTTACTGAATGTTTCTTATTAAGAGCCTTAAATTATTTTGTTCCATATCTGAGTTAAAAAAAAAAAGAAAAAAAAGGGCAAAAAAAAGAGAAACAGCATGAACAGGTGGTTCCATATTCTTATGACAGTGTCAGAGGTCCAAAAATTAAAATAAATGATTGGATAAATAATAATGATATTGATTTTCTGTACGTGTTTAAAAGCTAAGAATCCCACATTCACTTCACTTGTAGTTTGTCCGAAGGTGAGGAAGTACAAGCAGCATTTAAGCCTTTCTCTAAAGCTTCTGTCACTTTCTGTTCGTATAACTGAGCTCAACACCTTGAACGCCTTTCACGAAAGATTCTCTGGACGTGTCTGAATGCTTGTCAAGTGTTTTTCCTCGAGCAGACGATGCGTTACTGACGAAATCTATAATAGTGTCTGCTGTTGAAATATAGATTTATTCAACACTTCTTTTAAGAATAAGGCGATAAAAGCGAAACTCTTGCCAAAATGCAACCTAGGGTTTTTTTCTGAATGTACCCGAGTCAAACTGTTTGTATAAAAGCATAATTACAACAAAAGAGCCACTTTTAAGATTTAATGTATTTTGTTTTTGGGTCAAACTCATTTTCAATGCGAGTGCTATGGGCACTTTTACGATAGCATCGAAATTGCTATTTTTAAAACACCAAGAAGGCTCGACACAACATGAAACAGACAACAGACAATCGAGCTTCACCCAATCAGATAAGACTGATGATAATTGTTATGCAGTACAGCTTGGGACAGTCTTGGCTACTAGTTGTGATTATCTCTGATCTTTAGCACCTTTTCTTCCTGTGTTATGTTGTGTTGTTCTGCGTCTGAAATGCAAATACCTTAAGGGAGATTTTCACATCTTCTGCGTGGTTGTTTGTTCATCTTGGCTGTTGACTGTATTGATGAAAGAAAGAAGTTTTTCTGCCTAAGAAAATGTTCAGTCTGCTCTCAACATTTCTTATATAATCCATTATTTACTGCATATAGATCCGTGCAGTGCATTAGCATGTGGGTGTATATGTTACAGCAGGCACTTAAGATGGCAAATGAACGACACACAACTGAACAAGTTAATACCACAGGGAAATGTCATTTGAAACAGTGTCGCTAAATGTTTAGCAAGCGCATCAAAGTTGTGTTTGGGAAATGTAATTACAGAAAATGGCATACATTTAGAGGATATTGTTGATGTTATTCCATCTTTTTTTATTATTCTTAATACATTCCAATATCAAAACCAACAATGATTATATGCTGCTTCTGTAACTACTACTAATACCTGTTTGCTTTTGAACTGCACTGTACTACAAACCATTTAAAACAAACTTAAGAACCACAAACTCCTTTATTCCTTCAATAAACAGCTGAAGTTAGTGTCTGTAGGTGTTCCTGTGCAGGCTCTGGAATGCAGTTCCTTGTTTACTCTGTTTAGTGCTTGATGTAATGAAGGAATATGTCACCCAGTTCAACAGTATGGCTCTCTTAATGTGTTCTTGATTGTTTCTGAACAGTAGTGGCCCCTTTTGTAAGATCTAGCTGTGCTAATTCTGCTAATGCAGCATTAGTCCAACGACTATTATCAAGAGGTACAGCTCAGTACAAAGCCTTTTCTTTTTACTTGCCACATTAACACTCACAACTAAAATATATGTCATATTATGATAAGTGGAACTGAGTCATCAAATGGCAGATGATACTGTTTGGCGCTTTTCCCCGAGGACAGTTTTTCATGGTCTGACATGGTTTGACCCTCAGCTCTAATTAAGGAAACCTTTCTCGCTGCTGCATACAAACATATTTTCCAGCCGTTTCTTTTCGGATTCATAACAGCGGTTTGGGGAGCGCCCTTTTTCTGTTTCAACATAAAGATGGCCACCTGTATAAAGAAGAGGTCCATAAAGAAATTGAATGATCAGTGGTTTAATCTGCTTCTAGTACCAGCTCATTTACTCACCTAGAAGTGTGTCTTGATGTCTTGTCCACTTTGGACTTTGCTGACTGTTGTCTTTTCAGTTGCTGATCAATCAGGCAGCAGTTAGGTGGTAAGAAAGATTCAGATTCCCTTTGTTGTGACCTGGAACGCAGATATACGACATTTTAGATTTTCACCATTAGCAGGATGTCAAAGGAAAATGGCCAGAGGAAAATGTGTGAATATGGCCTATGGAAGCTTAACCCTGCAGCCACCTTCCAGACTCTGCTGGAAAGCCTGAAACCAGAAGTACAGATTCTGTTCTAGGGGCAGAAGATTAACTGCTTCATTAGTTTTTTGTTTAGATTGTGGTGCTGCAGTCAACTTTCCCTGTGTGTTATTTGGTCCGTGCTAAATACACCGAAAGCTATTAGCTTCTTAATGGTACATCGAACAGATTAAAAAGGACAAGTCACAGAACTGGGCTGTGTCCGGTGAGACATAAAGGACATAAAACTCTTTAGTCACATACAAGACTTTCATTACACAGGACATGATGGTATATATTTTACAGGAGAGGATGGGCGCTGCACGCATGAATTATGTAGCCTGGCTCACACACATATATGATCAGAATCAGCAATCTGTCGCTTTCTACACGGACACACACACATTCAGCATATAGATTTATGCACTCAGACTCTGATTATCTCTCTCAAACAGCCATTTTTTCTTTCATACTCTCTTACACACACATTTTGTATGCTATTACGGACACACACAGCCAAAAAAATGTTTGATCCCTTCATCTATTCCTTAGTGAGAATGCATCCAAGCTGTCGCCATATCATTCACTGCAGATGCATGATTGATGAGTGTATCATAGCGGAGTGATGCTGCTGGTGTGTGTGTGTGTGTGTGTGTGTGTGTGGTTGTGTCTGGCCGTGCCAAAAGCCTTCCATGTCTTGGTCGCAGGGCACCTCGAGGTGTCAGGCTGATCGGCTGGCAGGGTGGAAGCCTTGATTGAATGTCTGGGAACACACCACTGAACGTGAGGACATGGACAGAGAACTTTATCGATTTCTACCAAGACCATGCTCCCTTTTCCCGTAAATGTTAAGGCTCTCTTCGTCCTTGCCCACAGCTTGTGTGTGTGTGTGTGTGTGTATGTGTGCGTGTGCGCACAAGTGCTCTGAATGGCAGGATGAAGGTCCTTTTATCAGTGAGTCAGTGCCAGGCCTTCTACACTACCTGTGTTTGATGTCAAGACAAATGGCACAGCAAATCTCCTGCTGTGTGTGTTATGATAAAGACAATCTTAAAAGGCTTTGAGTTGAAAGCTCCAAATCCTGGTTGTTTCAAAGAGAAAATGTTTTTGTCTCACTGCAGCAGCATCTGTCAAGTGTAAACAGCTTTTTTCCGCTCATCCAAGAGCAAACTGAGCAGTCTATCTGAAACACTCACAAACATGAAAAAACAAAAAACATTCAATCTTCTTATTTTCCTTTTACCTACATTTCTGGGTGTGTGTCGACTGACTGGGTTTTTCCATCTCACCTTTCAGAGGATACAGCTTTCGAGGCCGGCGTGCGGGTGCAGATCCACAGCCAGGCGGAGCCCCCGTTTGTCCACGAGCTCGGCTTCGGCGTGGCCCCCGGCTTCCAGACTTTTGTAGCCACTCAGGAGCAGCGGGTAGGTGTCCCTGACTTCCACTGACACACAGTTAATAGCTTTATTGTAATCGTTTCCTCTTCCCTGGAATTCCTCTCTAATCCACATGTTCAGCTTATCGCTCAGAGATAAAACGCCTTGTGATAAATAACTCGCCATAACAGGCATGATGGGACTGCATGCATGGAACATGTGTGTGCGCTCCCCAGTACCCTCTGGTCCCACATTTGGCCTCGGTGGTCTCTGGGTAATTGTTGACTGATAAATGATAACTTCCGCTGGTTTTGACCTTGCTGGTGGAGAAGTGCTTCACAGGAGCTCGGCCCCACTCAATCACACTGAAGCTTTGTTCCATCACACAAGGACGATATTAAAGGCTGCAGGTTTCACAGATATACACAGCTGAAGGTATTTCATGTAAATATCTATTTTTTTCTGTCCTCAGAGACTCCCACTTCACAGGGCTGTTGTTCACCTCTTCTCTTTCCCGTCCCGCTGGCTCACACTGAACGAGCCTCAGCGAGGGTGTTTCTATGCTGCCAAGCTGCGTGTCTTTATATCGTGACTCTCCTCAGCCGTGTCAGTTAGGAATCCATTTAACCAAGGTTATTAGCTCTGTCTTTCTTTGTCAGTGTTTTTGTCTCTTTCTATTTCTCTCCGTCTGCCTCCGAGTAAAGCTTCGAAAACATGTACTGTCTTGCTCAACAGTGGAATTTGAGCAGACAGATTTCTGTCAAGATAGATTTATTGCCCTCTCATTTCCTTGAAGTGGTGCTCCATCTCGAGCGTCAGTGAGTATTTGTATTCATTTAAACTGTGCAAATACTGATTTTTTTTGGCCACTCGGGGGCAGTGCGAACACGCTGTGTAAACAGCACTGACATATACATGAAATCTGGGCACTCGTTGTCAAACAGTTGCCCCTCTGAAACAACATTTGTATTGGGTCTCTGCTTCACCAAATATGAATGAAATACAATCATTTGGAAAAACCCCTCAGAAAGCTCCTAATTTAACCTTAAAAGGAGTCTCAGCTTAGGAGTGGTTTTAGAAAACTCCTTAGGGCTCTCCTCATTTCTCTGTTTTGTGCCTCCTCACTTCTCCATCCTCCTGCCTGTGACCTGGAAATCGATCTCAGCTCGCCACGTTGAAGAATGTCTCAATTCTTTAAATGCGTCTCATAGAGGGGAGAGAGAAGGTTTTCCAGAGGGGCTATGAGGGTTTTTGGCACCTGGGACCAAAAAAAAGCTGTGACATACAGCAGGAATATTCAAACCATGTTGGGAGACGGACTCTACAAGTTTCTCTTTTGTATTGATAAGTTATTTTAGTTAAAGATTGTTTGTGTAGCTACTTTTAAGGCACTGTTGTAACTGCTGTCCTTAACTAAACTTTATATTATTTATGTAATATTATGCCCGTTGTGACCTGAATTCGAAATAGAGTTGTAACTCTTCATGAATACTGCTAAGCTCATCTGACAGAGATGATAAAATATTTTCATATATTCGAGACGTTAAAGAACACGAAGCAGGGATGTCTCGTTTTGTTAAATGACTGTTAATGCCTCGACTCATCTCACCTCGCGTCCCTTTCTCGCCTCCTCCACTCGGATCTCATGTGGGAGGGAAGAAGACGTGAGGAGAGGAAGGAAATCGAAGATCCACAACCTGAGAAATGAGAGGAGGGAAAGAGCAACCGTGAGCAAAGAAGGGGGAGAAACTTTAATTGTAGTGAGGAGGCGTGATTGACCCCGTTGCTAGGTTTGATGCATTCTTTTGTTAGCAAATATTAGTGGATTAGAGATAGAAATATAATTGCGCAATGGGCAGAGAGCGGACAGTGAAATCAAAGGTGAGGGCTAAACTTAGACTTTTGTCTCTATTGAGACATTAAGACACAGTTTTTCACCTCTCTGGGCAAAGTTGCCATGAGGATGACCTTTATTCTCTACCAGTATCCGAGACATCACTTACGTCATTCTATTCTATGAATTTCATCACGAGGAGCAACTCTTTGTACTGGGAAGCTTTATGAGAACAGCCGCTGGCTTTTCAGACATTAAACTAGCTGCCAAGTTAACCAGCTAGTTTCTAACTTTGTGTGTCTATGGCTGGTTGCAGCCAACAACACGATGAGAGCTGTGACAGTGAACCAAAAAACAAGAGCTGTGGGTCGCAAAAAAATGAATGAATGTGTCGGAAGTCGCTATAAAGCTTTGTAGAGATGAACAACACCTTTAACATACTATCCACTGGTAATATAAAGTACTGATGATAGCCAGTAAATGTGCCACTTGGTTTCTAATCAAACATTAAGACTGCACTTTGAAGTTTGTATGTAAGCCTATGAGAAAATGACCCTACTTCTAACTTGATTTCTTACCTCAGTACAAAGTTTCCTAATGAGTTTATAATCTAAATCGCAACTTTCAAGTCTTCTGCATTACAACATGACGTCTACTTCGGGAATTATAGTCCCAATAGACACCAACGCAGCATATGCTTTAGGGCATGTCCTTGGGATCTCAGTCAGATCCAATCAAGGTTTCCTCCCAGAATATTGTGACTTCTGGCTCCATAATGCCAAACTGGTGACTTCAGAATGGTAGTCTGCAAATAAATGGGTGAGGTCATGGAGGCTCAGTTCACCATTTATTATCCACTCTATGGGGACAGGAGGGCAAGAGCATGAGTGATCACTACTCGCAGTATTGAATCCTCAAACAAAGAAACCTTTTAAAGTCTAAATTGCTCGGTTTCTGCCACTCAATACCGACTATTTGTAGCGCTCAGTCTCATTTCGCGCCCGTCTGTCATCACTGATGTAGATGAATTTAAAAACAGTAGTTTACTAATTAGGGATTTACAAAAACATGTGCTCCCTGCTTTCTCAAATGCATGGATGTACTGAATGAGAGCAAATTAAATTTCAGACGATGAAAGGAAGTGAATTCAAGCAACTTTTCTTCCGCCAAACTCAGCTGGAACCTCGCCTTCGCCACATCACAGCTCAGTGTGGTGCTGCGAGACAGAGCGTCACCTCAGCGGTAGGCAGGAAGGGGAAGCGAAGATCTATCCAGAGATGGCTGAGCCTCCCGGGTAATGAGCCTCCAGAGTTTCTCGCTCCTAATCTGTCAGCCTAGTTCTGTGACTGGCAGGGCGAAGACAGGCCCGCATCCGCCTGCCTGCTGTGAAAGACTGCCCCTCTCCACAAGTCCGCGCAGTGGGGGCACTCAGCAAATTTAGCCGAGCCTAATTAATGCAGCACTGCGCTAAGAAGTCTGGGAAAGACTCTCCTACTGCGAGAAGTTCCCACCTGTCTCTTCAAGCTTCATCTTCTCACTAGGAACCCGGAGGGCACTTTCAAATGTGTCCAAAAACAATCAGGATAATGATGATTGAACAAAGTATCTGGGGCGAAGATTTGGAATGGCTCCGTGTGGAACATGATAAAAAAAAAAAAACCTGATGATTAGCGGATCTTTGTAATGGACACTGATCAGTCTGCCTGTGAAAAATGCCTTTGACAAAGAGTTTAAATGAACTCATTTTGGCGAATAATATTGGATGTAGATCAAAGCAGCGCAGTCAAGGGAGCTGAAGGCACGAGGTACACAGCAAGATTCCTCACATGTAGGCGAAATTCAGTTATAAGCTCTCCAAACATACACAGTTGCCCTTCTGTTGACTTTTGACTTAGGCTAAAAGGGCAGGGAGGTGCCTTGGTTGAGAAAGATATTCTTCCCAAGGAATAAGACAATAAAGGTCTCATTATACCATTACTCCTTTGTTGCCTCTTATTTCAGTTTGCCAGAAAAACAAGGAAGAAAAGCACAGCAGAGGGACCTTTCTCAGAAATCTTTGACCCTGTACAACGATGTAATGGTGATGTCCAGCTCAAACCAGCATGCTACTGTGTCCTTTCCTGCTCACCCAACCGGTGCTAATACGATGACCTTATTAAACCCACCCTGTTCTCATATCCACCTTTTTAAACAATGTCCCCTGCTGACCGAATTATGTGGCCTAATTAAAGCATTGCTCCGATGTAACAGGGGAACATTGATTCATAACACCTTGAGTCGGGCACAGGCCTCACTTCTTATTAGATGGACCATAATCAGGTCAACAGGTCTGAACACAGTGAGGAGTGATATTGAGCACCTTGCAGTATCTGATTACAGAGAAATAATCAGATCTGGAATCAGCCATAGCTGACTCTAATTAGGCCAGATGCGAAGATTAGCTGAGGTTTGAAGGTGACTTTAAAGGTTAAGAATTGCTGAGAAGTCCCGTAATAAAATTATTAGCACCCTTATGTCTGTATTAATTTCTTGTGCTTCCTGGTGGCATCAGGGAGGGCATGTTTAATTATCGCTGGAGACATTATCGCCCAGAGGCTTTCAGACTTTAAAATATTCAGCTAGATTGCTGTTTGGATTGTATTTGAATTTATTGTCCTCAGTGTTGGTGAAGCGATTGCGACTGCAGACCGAAAGCATCAGACTCCCTGGAAGCAGAGCAACAACATCGCCTGACAGGAGGGGCAGGGCTTCAAGTTCTGTCAGTACTAACAAGCAAACTGCCGCCAGATTTCACCTGGCAGGGTGCTGTGTTTTGGCTCATCCAAAAAAAAAAAAAATCGCTCTCTTGGCAGAGGAAGCGGCCTCGCTTGGGATGCATTGTGATGACAATGAGGGGAACAGAGGGTGTTGGGTGATGGACACCGAGAGCGCAGCTAGATGGCCCCGCGTGTGTTGGGGAGCAGATGGGCCTCCACGCTGCTCAGCCCGGTGTCCCTCGTCCCTCATCTGCCATCCCAGTCCTCAGAGCCACAGGAGGAGAACATTTGGAGTTTTTGTGCTCCCATCGCCGGGTGTTATGGGATTTCTCCGACAGAGTCTGGCTATCTGTTGAATTGTTTTCCACACCGCCTGGTGTGTAGTGAGGCTCTTCTGCTATTCTGAGCTGGCCAGGTTTCAAGGAATAAGGAGCCCATTTTGGAAAGCTGCTATCAGGATCTGTCCACATTTTGGATCTAGTATATGGATTTTCTATATGTGTGTGTGTGTGTGTGCTGATTGTAAATCTTGAGAATCCTTAAAAAGTATTGAATTCAATTCCATCAAAAAATGATCAAAAAAGTAAAGTTATCAAAAAGTCTTTAAAAAAAATGTTGCACCCAGTATCATTCCAACTTTTTATTACTTTTTTTTTTAAAGACTTTTTTTTTTAAATTTTGTGGCTGGTATCTTTAAATGAAAACAATTCGATGCAGAACTTCTATCTGTCAATCTTAAAACTATGATTAAACGGTAACAAGTGCTTTACGTTCGGACTGTTGGGCTTTAGTGAAGGTATGCGCTCTACTGAGTGCCATTCTAGTTTTGTAAATAGTTGTAGGCTGTTTTTAAGATATTAAGCATCTGTGAGGTATTAGCGAGACTATGAATGAATGTATACAGCAGGTTCTTTTCTGGGAAGTATTTCTGTTCCAACTTAGTACTGAAAAAGATTCCATAAGAATTGTAAGCCTGATTGTCCCATTGGTCTTCCATCATTCATTGTCTAGTATTGAATTCCAGCGAGTAGTTTGCTTTCTGAACAAATCAACAGGCTCCTCTTTGTGATCGGGATGGGTAGTCTCCAAGTTGCGTCCTAACTTGTTCGGCTGCACTCTGTCAGAAGTTAATATTATGGGACACACAGCACACTGTGGTCTCTCTTCATGACCCAACATTGTGCTGGTGAAGACAAGGGCGAGATTTGCTTGGTCAGATGTTCTTCTCTTTGTTTTGCTAGTTGTCACATTTGGTTTAGGTTTCATCGTCTGTCACGTTATAACTCCAGCCCTCCCTCTAGGGTGTACTACTAGTTTGAAGAGTATTGTTATATGGGCCTGGAAACATTTGTAGCTAATCAGTTCGGTTTGTATGCAATGCAATGTATTCAACTTTTTTGGAATCAGGTTTGTATTAAATGGCATTCAATGTGGTATCAAAAAAGGTCTTAAAAAATCTTAGATATCTTTAGGTGAACACTACAGAAGCCCAGCTGAGAGTGTTTGATCTCCAAACTAACCCCACAACCTTCCTTCCTCACCTGCAGCTGACCTACCTGCCTCCCCCGTGGGGAGAGTGCGAATCGAAGGCTCTGGAGTCTGGCTTCTTCCAAGTGTACAGTGTGACCGCCTGCAGGATCGACTGTGAGACGCGCTACATTGTGGAGAACTGCAACTGCAGGATGGTGCACATGCCCGGTAAGCGCCTCCGCCGGTCTGACTTCAGTAAATTATTGACCACGCAGTCAAGAATTGAAGTTTTCAACAAGGTTGCAGTATTTTGTGTGAGATAAAGCTGCATTAAGAGGCCTCATATTGATATGATGAGTCAATAGTGGATTAGGTATTGGCATTAAAAAAGATAAATAAAAAAACAGGGATCATGTGGCTTGGTTTGCACAATCTGCTGCACCTCACGTACTGTTTCTGCTTTCATCCGACAGTTTATAGTTTGTTTGTCAAGTCCTCTAAGAACTCGTGTGTTTCATCCAAACTGTTCTTAGGAGATGCTTCTTACTGCACACCTGAGCAGTACAAAGACTGTGCTGAGCCTGCCCTGGGTAAGTCAGAAGTCAAAGCAGCACACACACACACACACACACACACACGGTGTATTTTCTGGTTTACATATGATTATTTTCCTCAGCAAGGATTAGGATTAACTCGCTCCCTGTTGATACAGAGGTTTCATGCTAAACCTGCTTTAAAGATGTGAAACACTGGAGAGAATTTCAGGTTTTGAGACCGCTCAACTGAAGCAGCTACAGTGTTTCATCATAAATGCCACTGAAGTAGAAGAAAATTGAGCCATAGTTATAATGTACATCCTCTCTGTCTGTTATTGGACCTCGTTCAAAAAGGAAATTGCTCCACTAAGGAAGAACTCGGAAGCTAGACTCCGACTCTGGTCTACTAATTAGTCCACGGCACTGGGTGCAGGAAAGTGAGTGTGTCACGACTGAACTTTTTGATTTATCAAGAGAACAGGATTTATCTCAGTTCTTCCCCTCGTGTGTGAAGGGCTCATCAAGGCTGTAACTAACATCAGAGCAGACAGGGACTGCAGTGTTAGAGTTCAATTTAATGGATGGATGCTCAGATAGATAATGGCTCATATTTCCGGCATTGAGCTGAATTATACAGCCAGTTAAGAGCAGCCTTTATCCTGCCCTTCAAATTCAAGATTTTTTTATGAACTTTGTCAGTTTTATTAACTGTTGGCTCATCCAGATGTTTAAAGGTATCGATCTGATTTTCTTTGTTCTGCCTTAATGCCTCGGTTTGCCTTCACCGTACTCTGAAGAGAGGCTCATGAAAGTTAGATGAGACGGGTCCTTTGTGATTTTATCTACATTAAAGGGGTTCTGGGGGACTTCTGTGTTGTGCTAGAGGCAGTTTGTTAGTTATTGTTGGCGGGCTCAGAGGCACCCAGACGAGACACTGGAGAACACGCGTAAAGTCGCATCCTTGGGACTGTCACTGAAAATCCAACCTGAGTTCTACACATTGTCACATAGAGCCCTTTAATTGTCCTGGAGGGTTAGTGTTCCTTTTTATCATTCTTTAGGAGCAGGATCATAAAGAGATGTTTTCACAACCATTTCCTGTGTTTGATTATTATTTGTTAAGGGTCATAAAGAAGGCTTAGCACAGTGATGGTTATTGCAGGAGAAAAATCTGTGTAATGAGATGAGACTAAGAGTGTGAACGTCATGGATTAGGCTTAATGCGTCAATCCACCCCAAAATCAGAATTGCGTATTATTTGTCTTACCTGTAATACCTGTGATGTTTATCCGTATAGATTGATAAAAATGTGAGTGGCTGAGCTTTGGCGATATCAGCTGTAGAGATGCTTTTTCACAGATATACTAGAAGTATATGGTGTTCGGCTTGTTGGGCTAAAAGAGGCGAAAAAAGGGAATCTGAACAGTCATGTCTCTTTCCAGAAATCATGATCCGGTTACTCGGCATGATTCACAGACCTTTTTGTAAGCAGTAGGAACTATTTTCTTTCTACCATCGCCACGCAGAAGGAAACACGTATCACCACTGAGCATGATTCTGTTTTAGTAGTGATATGAAAATAAAATAGTTCCTACACTCTTAGAAATAAACGTGCTGTCTAGAACATTATAGGGTTGTTGAGCTTGTCTGCATAGGAGAACCCTTTCAGAAAATGTCATGCAGACTCTCAGGAGTCTCATTCTAGTTTGCTTGTTGGACTGTTTTGTCCCTGGGGAGAAATTCTTGCTCACAGTACTGTACATAACAAAGAAAATCAACATGACATTTCTTCTCAGTAATGCACATTTAACTAAATCATTACCCTGCAGAACTTCTGCTCACCACTCTGTAAGAATCACCGAACATAAACGCAGTGATTGCACAGCGGTAGTCTCCACATCAGTGATGAGACGCGGGGAAATTATGTTACAAGTTACCTGAATGTGACTCGTATTCTCTGTGCGTGCCTTCCCATCACTGTGCATCACACAATAAATGAAAGGCTGTAAACACAGTGGGGAATATAATTAGGATATGATAAATCCATCTGTAGTTGCTGTGGCGATATCAACAATGAGAGCTGGACTGGAAATCGAAATCCAGCTTCAATTATCCTCCAGTATTTTCAGGTTTTGTGTCAGAAAATACAATCTTTTATGTACATCACGTCCAGGTAGCTTTTCTACATGTTGTGTAGAAATTAAACAATTTTAGCTGACTTAGTATGATTAAGTGGCGCTACTGTTCGCTATTAATTCTATTATAATCTGCATTTTTTTTGTTCAGAGTCAGCCAAATTATACATAATACATATACCAAGTTGATTCAAAGCATACTAAGTAATGTATGACCTTTTCCACCTCGTCTTTTGGCCAGTGGGAGCTTCAGCAGCATCAGAAAAAAAACTGTCTTTCCTCCCACACCAGTCACTCTGATCAGCATCCAACCCGGGGAAAATTACTTCTGGAAAGCCAGAAAGTTACCGAAAAAAGCAAAGGGCAACAAAACTTTCAGGCAATCAGCTTCGTGGCTATAAGCTCCTACATCATAATTGCATTCAGTGTAACTCACCAAAGCGTCATTAGCATGCACTCAAAAATCACAAATTTCACTGTATGATGCAGCAGGAGCATGAAAGGCTTTGGTGCTTATTCCAGATAGCTCTCTCTTTCCTGTAATTGGCTTAATTTATGGAAGAGCAAGGCTTTTGCTATCCCTATACATGCACGCACACGCACACTCATGCATACACACACACACACACACACACACACACACACACACACACACACACACACACAGTCACTCAGCTTGGATCATTGAATGCAAATCAATTCTCGTTTTAAACTCTGTGCCAATTTTGTGATACCCACCAGGGGAGATTTCACATAGCAAAGTTTGATTGGGCTTTTCTCACTTCCTAACTGTGTCAATCAACTTCTGGAGAAGGCACTTAGAGTATTTTTTGGTAGGAAATGGCTGCATCTGTTGTCTGAGGACAACCTGTTCATCCAGTCACTTCCATTTCAGTAAACAGAGACTGCTTGGAATTACACATCTAGCCAGGATAGAATTGTATTCCAATTGTGGTCATGGTGGCTTAACAGGAGCTTCAACCTGCCAAAGCTTCTTAAATAAGTGGCTTTATAAGTTTATTTATGTATGGTAACTCTTAATATGGTCCTTGCGATAAGCTTTAGTGATTGTTGTTAAAAGTAAAGATGTTAAAGGTGTTAAAATGTTTGTATGAATAGTGCTTGGTTAAATGTCTTATTTTTATGGTTATTGTTATTTTTTGGCAATAAATGTACATGTAAAAGTACGTTTTTTTTTTTTTATCTAATTGCAAATAAAACACATTTATTTTAAAGAGCACTAATAAAAAGGTTAGTCAAATGTAACGCCTTACCTATATATATATATATATATATATATATATATATATATATATATATAGTTATATATATATATATAGTTATATGTACATGTTTTTAGATTTAATTTAGAGCTTTTTGCATCTAAAGCAAGAACAGTGCCTTCATTATGCACTTATTAACAGTTAACTATGCTTCTTGCAGCTGTAATGAGTATTCAGATTTCAGATTCAGTATCACATTTAGTCTTTCAACGGGCAGTATCAACACTCAATCATACAAACCAATTGTATGTTTTGTATGTGTTTGCAGAAGGTTACCAGGAAGAAATGTATTATGGTAATTTGGTATTTCAGATCAAATTGTTCGTGAGAGAAAAGAAGCGAAGGCGTTAGACAAAAGGTGAGAGGCTTAGAGAAAGAAACCAATCATTTGAATGCACAAGGCCTTGCTCCTGTGTATCCAATAACATCTCATTAGAATAAAAATAAGAGACCACTGAGAAGCCATATTGAATTTCCTCTTGCAATTACGTGACTGTGTGGCCAGGCCGACTATTAGTGCACTGTGGGGGATAGCTGCCTCGTGCTCTGTGATCTGTGGGCTCTGCCACAGAGAAATGAGCCTCGCCTCGCCTCTCCTTTCAGAGAATAAAGGGTGGACGTGCTGGGGAGATTTCAAAGCCGGAGCGAGAAGTTTTCGGTGGTGAGAAAAGGACTCGGTAATCTCTGGTGAAATTAAATGAGATCTATTTAGACTTCAGAAATTCAGTCTTCAGCTTAAGGAAAGTGAATTGTGAGGAGTGAGATTGAGCGCCTCGGCGCCGGAGAAGCTTCTGACGGAGCTATATTTGAAAAGCTTGTGTCGCTTGACATTACCATCATATCGAGAGAGTTGGTGTTATGTAGGAGGCTGTGGGCTTAACACAAAATCATCCAGTGCATTTTAGTTTTTTTTTTTTTGTTTGAGTCGAACTGCCAAAGCAGAGCCGCGAATAGAGGCTGGCATTTCTTGTATCAGGACTTTGTCTCTGTCGGGGTAAAGGCTGTTTCACGGATGCTGCTTCAGGGCACGTTTGTGTTTGGTGCCTTACAGTCGCTCCTCTGTGACTTTGATAATGACATTGACTTACACTGTCGTTAAGGCTTTTATAGAGTAAACATTTGCAAAGACTCCACACGCACAATGAACGGGGCCCCGTGTGCAGTCGACCGCGTTATTTGGATGCCTGTGTTTGTAGGTGCAGAGTATGTGACCTCTGTTTTCGGTCAGATTAAGACAAGAGACTGGCTCTCAAAAGATATAAAAACTGTCACTCTGAGCACAAAGCTGCAGGAGCTTCAGGCCAGTACTTTAGTTTGAGCGTGATGAGCGTTAATGTTTATCAGCAGTGAAAACACGTTGATGTGCGGCTTGCTCCGGCATGCTTCAAAGATGTGACAGCTCAAAAGTTATTAGCTGTGGAGGCTAATAAAAACATTTCTATGACAGCTGCAATAATCAGCTACAGGTGCTGGGTCAGGCATGTGAGAGCTGACCAATCAGAGGAGACTGGATGCTATACTATACTTTATTATACTCAGTATATACCGCTGATATACATACCGCTGTAAAACTCCCCACTCATAACAAAGTCAAGTAGCATGTTTGTACACATGGCACAGGAAATACTTAGAACACAAACATGGTGGGATGTAAATAAACAAATGGTAAACTGACCAAAACAGACAAATAGTACAGACAACATTTAGCCATCGTTAATCTGTTTAGTAGGTATCTTTCAGATTATATTGGAGATTTTATGTCCAAATCAAGTTCTATATTGAAAACCAAGTTCAACTTTGGAACTACTTTCCCCCCCACAATCAACACTATGATATGTGCACAGATCCATAAAGTGTGTATGTAAGTCTTTAAGTATGCAGGTCCTTACTACACTTAATACTCAGACACGACTTCTCCATCTTATTTCTGAGTTGAGGTGATACCTGAAGGCGATGCAGCAGCCTGAATTGTAATTCTTGTTGCTGTATTATACATATAGATATGTTATTAGCATACTGTCCCTGTATCCTTATCTCGCTCAAGGTCTTGAGCCCACATAGGAGAAGTTGCATCATTTACATTACTTTACTTGCAAAGGTCCTGATTGCATACACCTAAAATAAACCTACTATAAATGCTTGGTTGGTGATAAGTCTTGTTCAACTATTTATTATAGAAAATTTAGAAAAGCAGCATATTCTCATATTTGAGATGGTGAATAAAAAGGGAACATTTGGCATTTTTGCCTGCCTGACTTGAAAAAAGGTTTTTGTTTAATTTCTATTTCTACATATAACGAAGTGATTTTTATGGATAAAATGTGTTTCGAAGTTTGTGTCCTCACAATGTTAGCAACATGAGGTCTGTCAAACTTACCTGCTGTTAATAACATGCTGTATGTTTTGTGGTGTTGAGCGTGAGCCGACCTTCTGTAAGGTAAAAGAATAATAAAAGTCGTGTTTGAGTTGCACGGATGACTCTCCGCCCGGCCTTTTTTTATTGCATTTTATTATTACCCCAACAGCCCAACCCAATTGAATATGACCTGGTTCACACCAGAAGATTTATACCTAACGCAGTGGCAAAACATCTGCGAATCTATTCAGGGAATGTGAATATTTGGGATATTTTCTGCCTTCAGAGTGAATGAAATCTCACCTTGTGTCTAAGAGAGCATATTTCCCTTGTGTTCCCCACTCTCAACTCATCCTCCTACATCTATCCCTCCTCTCCATCACCTCCTCCTGCGTGAAGCTAAACTGTCGGCTGTGGAGAGCAGCAATTGCATGTGCCGAACGCCGTGCAACATGACCCGCTACAACAAAGAGCTGTCTATGGTCAAAATCCCCAGCAAGACATCGGCCCGCTACCTGCAGAAGAAGTTCAACAAGTCGGAGAAGTACATCACGTAAGTAGCTCAATATTCTTGTCATGGTGTAGAGACAGCAACGCTTAAAGGAAGCAGTGTTTACATGGATGGTGTAATTTTTCCACAGTCAATACTATTGTGCGATCAGTAGTGACCCTAGTGAAGTCATCTATTGACAGTTTAAGGGGCAATAAAATAATACATTTTCTAATAAATAAAAGCCTTTGTGAATGAAGCAGCTGCTAATTCTTTATTGTCCCGACACCAAAGCAGGCAAACACTCACCTCCAATTTACCCAATGTGGAGGGAAGCCAAGCATCCAAAGGGAACACGAATTAAAAGGAAGAACATGCAGACACACCACAGAGAGCATCCCTGAAAAATCAATACAACGCCGCTAACTGCTGAGCCGCACTGCTACCCACATTGTTTCCTATAGTCCTTTAAATGAAGGTTTTAAAGAGCTGGAATCTGTCTGGACATGCAACAACTGTGTTCTCCTCCCACACACTGCTCGAGTTTCCTGCTGAATTTTTTTGTTGCTTGCCAAGTAATCGCCTCACGTGGGATTTATTCGGACTAATGCCCTGTTTTGCCTCTCTCTTTTCAGAGACAACATCCTGGTGCTGGACGTGTTCTTTGAAGCACTCAACTACGAGACCATCGAGCAGAAGAAAGCGTATGAGGTGGCAGGTTTGCTGGGTAGGTTGTCACTCATCATCGAGCTTCTTTTCCAAACCTGGATCCAGTCACTTCAGCCATGCTCCTTTTAAAACGTATTGATTCATGAGAGCCAGCCCGCCCTGACTCATGGCAGCAGAGTTACGTAAGATATTTTTTTCAATGACGCCTGACTGACTGGTCAATGATGGTGCCACTGCAGTACGTGACAAGCCGTCAATAAAATGTCGGCGCTGTGAAATGTTGTGGCTTGAATTCGAAAATCTTGTCAGCTCTTTAGAGACCAATCAATGCATGAAATAGTCACAAGCTGAAATGAACTGAGCACAAAGGGCTCTGTTGCTGCCTCTTGGTTTCATAATGAACAGTTCATTTAGACAAGCAGTGATCTTTATGAAATGATCCGGGAGAGATGCACACGTAGACTCAGATTCAGGGTTTTTTTTGTTTTCAAATCAACTTTATTAAAGTTGTATGACTGTGTCAGTTATTGTCACATATCAGGACAATTCACATAGTCTTACTGTGACTGTACAGACTACAGATGCTAACCACAGACAAACTGGGAAGCAGTGTTCAATTGTCATTAATTGTCATCTTGAACACTGATTCAGAACACATTCACTTGCACCGTCACACAACTTTTAAGAGACAGTTCATCTCAAAAATAGATGTATGGTGCTGTTTATTCATCCTGATTGATTTGGTGTGAGTTGCTTAGTTTTGGTGATGTCTGGTGCTCAAAGTACCAAATAGATACATTTTTTTAAAAAAACGCAACAGCTGTGTCTCTTTCGAGGAGTCGTCAAAGTGCTGTGCTGATCACACTGCACAACTTTTGGTTTCTTGCTGATGACAACAGAGAAGAAATGGTGATAGGACAAGAGTGTCTGCTAGACTTGCGACACATTGGCGAGCTGTCCCCGATCTTCTGGATAAACGTCTTTGAACAGTTCACTCATACCGACCGTCTTTCACATCAATCTGCCTCTGATCGGGGGGGGTTCTTGTCAGCGCTCTCCAAAAACATGTTGTGCAGTGATACAGTTGATGGGTGTTAGTTTGGTAGAAAGAAAATAGAGGAAATTGTTCCAGCAATGAAACATGCCCGTGGATTACCTCGAGGAACCATTTCATTATTTCTGGGAAGAGATATTGTTGTTTAGTTTTTGTTTTCCAAATGTATTTTATTCATGGTCACGCCACAAGACAAGTGCCATCAAGTTGCATTTTCCGAGAAGGCAGACATCTCCACAGCTGATATCTCCAAAACTCAGCAACTCACACAAAAACAATGGATAGATGGATAAACAGCACCACAGGTAAGAGGTAAATGTGTATTTCTGATCTCTCTCTTTAACCTGCCACAAATAGCCTGACACTCTCTTCTGCTCTTTCCGTCTACTTCTCTTTTCTCCAGGTGATATCGGCGGTCAGATGGGTCTGTTCATAGGAGCCAGCATCCTCACCATCTTAGAGCTCTTTGACTATGCTTATGAGGTCAGCTTTTTTATCCCATTTACCCATCAAAACATCTAATTACACCCACACTACTTTACACACTCTCACAGACTTATGGTGAAATAAAACAAAAATAGCTTTTGTTTCGGGGTTTTTCAGTAAGTAGTTGAAGTGCGGACCACGAATCAATGTCACTGATACAAAAAGCAGATAAGAGCCAGATTTACTTTAGAGCTGGGTGAGATGAAAGAGTGTGTGATGTAGCTGTTCCATTACCTTTGCACCTCTGTGTGCCCCTCGTCACAGTTTCTCCTGCTGCTTTCAGCTGCACAGTGTTCTGATAAGCACATAATAGTCTCGCCTCCCCAAGGGGTTTGGAAAATATAAGAAAAGTCATTTTCAAGAGTTTTTTTTTCTTCTTCTTAATGGCCATGATGGAGTA
Organism: Acanthopagrus latus; assembly: GCF_904848185.1. Lineage (NCBI taxonomy): Eukaryota > Metazoa > Chordata > Actinopteri > Spariformes > Sparidae > Acanthopagrus > Acanthopagrus latus. Next base: position 16,651,360 of record NC_051061.1, read on the forward strand.
ATGGGGACGACAACCCCACATGTGGCTGACAAAAGCAATTCTACCTTTTAACAGGTTTCACGCCGAAATGATTGCGATGGCGTTGTTTGTTGCCATCTAATTGCTTTTTTACTTTGAAGATAAAGGTTCCTTTACAGTCAATAATTGCAAAAAGGACTCGTGGAGTTCCTCTTTAACAGAACGAATTAAGTCTCCTGGCCTTTTATTTCTGCAGGTGGTGAAAGACAGACTACTGGATTTGCTGAGCAGAGAGGACGAGGAGGAGAGTCATGGAGAGGATGTGGTAAGAACGGCCTCCAACCTTTCACTTGTCAGTCTTTTACAGAGCACAGTGTGTAAGTGGAGCATGTAGATTCAGAATAATTTCCCTCATGCTGATCATGCATATCTATACACGCCCCCCTCCACCCCAACACAAGCGTGGAGAAAGAGCACCCTAGCAGATCTAAGACTGTATTCAGACCGACAGCAGCCTGCCAGTTTGAAAAAAGAAAAAAAAGCTCTGCTCTTTGAGTCTAAGAATCAGCGACAAGGACTCTGCTGGAAGCAACTAATCCCCACTTAACAAACATGGTCATGCACGTCGAGTCTCAGTTTAATCAACAATGGAAAAATCAATTAAAATGACAGTTTAAGGAGAGGGTTGGAGTGGCAGAAGGAGCTGCAGCAACATTTGCATCATAGGATCTGCAGAGAAGTCGGTGTGAAGTTATAATGGTCACAGTTCACACCACAATGTCATTGGACAGTACGAGTGAGACTCTAGCCAAGCAGCAGTGAACAAGTCACAGATGGTGAAACTTGAATGAAGCAGCTGTCAGGTTGGTGGCAACATCCTGCCGAATAAGGACCCTTCGTTTCTGATGCTCATCGTGACTTTCATCAGTCTGAACAAAGCCTGTTGCGTTTTTCCCGTCCTTTTGAAGGCTGAAATAAAATCACTTAGATTAAATAAATGACAGCAGTAGATTTTGTTTGCAACCTCAGTGACCTTTAAACACGCACATTTAATTCCACCAGCTGCAAACATCAGCACTTAGAGCCGAGCTTTAGGCCAGCAGAGAAGCAGAGCTGTAGAGCGGTTACAACTCTGGTAGCCTTTCACAACGTGCTCTGCTTGATTTTGCGTTGCTTTATTGGAGTCCATAAAAAAAAAAAAAGAAAAGAAATTGCTCCAAAGAATCTCCGGAAGCTTTTATCCACTTCAGACTGTGTGCAGGCTAACAGCTCTAGCTTAGCAGCTACAGTGAAGCTATCTGCTTTAGAAACTGTGTAAATAAGGTCTTTTTAAATCGATTTGGGATCTCTGGGCTTCTAGAAGCTTGGATTACACTGGATAAGCTCAATGGAAACATTTTATTATTTTTATTAATTTTATTATTTATTTATTTATGTATTTATTAATTTTCAGTTGTTTTTTTCTGTATTTTTTACCCCTGTTAAAGCCGAGGTCTTTACAGTAGCTACTAAGCTAAAGGCATTAGCACGCGCACCCCTTCTAAAGTGGGTGTACGAGCTCAACAGCACACCGACGGTGTTAACAATGTCTTTTCAAATCATTTTGGGATCTTCTGAGGACTTGGATTCCACCAGATGACACGTTTTATGTTTTGCTCAAATTAATTTTGCTCCACCACACTAACCACAAACTCTTTAATCTTTCCTCCCAGAGTTCCTGTGACCCGGTGGGGAACCACTCAGAGTCCATCAGCCACACTGTGACAGTCCCCTTGCAGACAACACTGGGCACCCTGGAGGAGATTGCCTGCTGAGGCCCTCCCCCCCTTCCCCTCCGAGCCACACGCGTCCAGAGGCTGCCTCCACTGGGTGGCGCTACGTCCTCTGTTAGGGCACCCTGCAGGACCTTAACGGGGGAGGGGAGGAGACGAGGACACGAACAGGGGCTGGTCAAATGACAGCGCTGCGCTCTGTCTCACCGCCCTGTCTGAGGCATTAATGGGGATTAAGGAGCTGTCAGCGCTGCTCTCTGTCACCCTGCACTGTACTGTGGTGGGAGGGTGGCCTCTGCTGTGCCAGACCTGCAGTGGGGTCTGTGTCCACACATACCCTCACAAATCTGAGACTGGGTGGGGCGGCCACCCATAAAAGGGGACTTATCCCTGTGCAGCGTATCTGTGTAACAAACATACTCATATGTCGGTCACTGCCAAATGAACTGTACAGAATTGGTTTTGAACTGTCCAAACTGCATGCGTCAATCTATCTTGCTCTCTTTGCTGATGCATACGCTGGACTGCAGTGTTGCTTTACTGTACATGTGTGCCATTTGTCTCTCTATCTGCAGGACAGGCCTGTGACAAGGGCCCTGGATCAGATATCAAAACTTCGAATGTACAGATTGAACATATGGTTGTTTAAAATCATAGTTCAGACCCGACAAGTCCGTAGAGAATCAATTCTAATGAGCGATTCATCATTTTCTTGAAGCGGGGGGAAGGGGTATGTGATGTTTGGTCATTACTGAGAGAGAGAAAAAACAAAAAAACACCTCAACACTTTCTTTGGATTCCTGTTAGCCGAATGAAATCTGAACATTTTGCGTATCTTTTTTAACCTGTCAGTTTCAGTTAAATCAGTTTATTAAAAAAAAAAAAAAAAAAAAAAAAAGGCATGTTTGCTGCGTGACGCCCGGGGTTTTCAAAAAGCTGCTCTCTCTCTCTACGGACGTCTTAAAAGGTGATGTCCTACTCTTACCGTTAATTTATGTGAATAAATGACTGGCTCCTGGCTGCTGCACCTCACCGCAGCACCCGGCCAAGTGAGGCTGAATACAAAACAGAGCAGCGGTTGAATACGCCCAGGGTGTTGTTGAGCCATTATTTCATGAAAGAGAATGTCAGGGTGATTTTTCAGACGGCTTATTTAGGGATGGCATAATTTTGTCCTTTATATATATATATATATAAAAAAATACCCACTGTGGACGGTTTCTTAACAATTTTCATGATTTAAAAAGTACAAAAGCACCATGTGGAGGGTTCAGTCTTTTTTGGATACAGGGTCTGCTGCATTATGGTGTAAATATCTGTGTTTTTTTTGTTTTTTTTTCTCATATAAACGGGTACCGTGCAGACACACCCCGAAGGAAAAACAACTCAAAAGAACATCGGCTGAAGGTCGGGAAGTTGCTCCATTTTTGTCGCATTTTATTCAATAATGGTATAGGTGAGAATGTTATGTACCGAGCAGTAGCATTTTGGGATAGTTGAATGTCATGCTGTGAAAAGAAAAGACACACTCTTGCTATGAGCACCAGGCTACAAGACAATACAGGTTGAGGTCCTCAGAAGCAGCAATTACATATATGTGGCTCGACACCAAAAGCTTGTGTGAGACCATGCGGAAGATTTAGAGTTTTCTAGTCCAAGATCATCCTTTCGCACGGTCTCTGTCATCATGCTAATGTACATTACAGGTAGGAATGAATTCAAGTGCTTTGTGAGACTGTCTGAATCATGATTTCCCATCTGTGGCTCGACCTGCTGTCTCTGTGTACTTATCTCATGTCGTGGCTTCAGACGAACACAACCCTCAGCCGACCTGCAGGGGTGTGTGCGAGACGAAAAACGCGTCTCGCTGTTCCTGACAGCGACACCGGCTGTTTTCTCTTCTCTCTACTTTGGCTTCGATCGTTCTCGCAGGACAGCGTTTTTTCTCATTTTGTGATGCAGCATACAGTGTGTGTTTTTAATGTGAAACAATTAAATTAAAAAAAAGTTGTTTTGCAGTGGTGGTGTCCTGTTGTGGCGAGGCAAGTTTAATTTTTGCTGCAGCTCTCAACAAGAAGGCGGTTGAAATGACTTTACATGAGTCATGATGTAAAAGTCTACTGGCCAGAGACGGTTGATGAAGCCTCCTGGTCTATGCATTATTTATAATGACCAGCAGGGGATGAATCCACTGGTTGCAAATAATATGTTTGTCCATATAAAGACCCTTCTTCTCACTTGATGACAGAATCACTTATTACAGAGGTGAAGAGTTTCTTAAAGAGTTTATGGTTTCAATCACTTGTTTCAGGTCTTCCTCAACACAACATGATGTTAATTTAGTGAATTATGGCCCCAATTACACTCATTTTCAAGTGCCCCCTTGACCCCAGAACAGAATCACAAGAGGTAGTTGCTGAAATCTCCCAATGTAAAATGGGGCAACGCTTCCAAGACCCTTAGTCTTTTATCTACAGAGACATCAGTAAACTTGTCACACAAAGAGCGTAGAAGGTGGGCGAAAGTGCAGGAGACGATATGCTGGCGAATCAATGGCAGAGCTTTTATTCAAAATTAGAAGCAGGAACAGGGAGACAGAGCAGAAAACCTGACTCGAATACAAACTAAACTGAATGGGGGATGAGATACAGGTGGAGAGAGGCGGAGAAGAACAGTTGAGGAAGAAAGAGGTGAATAAACTACAGAACCAAGGAACTTAACAAAGAAGGAGAGGCCATTACCTCACCGGATCTCACTCTGGGGCCAGACTGTGGTGACAGCTGTATTGAAGTCATTGGGAAAAACATGGAGAAACATGAAACGTACCTTGTCGTGTGACTTCTGATGAAGAAATGCCTCCAAAAAAATCAAGCAATTAGATTGTACTTCAGAGAGCTGATTCATGACTGATTCCTTTGCCTTGTTGTTTATTGTCTCGCGACTTTGTGTAGGAAAAGCTCCTGTTTGTGGTTTAACTTCAGTCTCATCAGCAGAAATCAATCGGTCCTGCCTCGTTTGATCACAATACTATCAGCCCTGTCAATCATTTTGGGGGAAAGATCTGTGGTTAACCTTCACTCTGAAGTTTGTTCTTTGATTTTTCTGGGGGCATTTCTTCATCAGAGGTCATATAACATAGATATGTTGGGTTTTAATGTGATTCTCACACATCCCCCACTGACCTCAGTATTACATTCATCACAGTCTGGCCCCAAAGCTTGATTCAGTGACACACTGACCCTTCTGTCTGTTTTTTAGCTTCTCCTTGAATAGAACAGGAAACGAGCTGATAGACGGGGTGAAACACCGGGAACAGGGCCGGGCCATCGAGCCTGACGCAGGGCAGGTGTGGAGGGAAAATCGGGCTGAGAGAGAGCACGAAGTGACAGGAGGGGAAACATGGTGTGAACAGCAGAGGTGCCTCAAAACACCCAGAGAACACAATGAAGTGACAGAAATGACAACATTACAAAACAAGTAGCCTTTATTTATTTATTTTTTGCTTGTTATAGAGAAAAGGCTGCTAGGACATCCTCCCCAGTTCCATCCTGTCAGGTGAACATGGTCGCCTCTGGATCCAAAAAACCATGACGCCAAACTCTCCTTCACTTAAGCACAGTGATACTTCAGGCTAAACCACGATACAGCACTGAAATGCAGATGTGTAGCAGGTAAAACGTTTATCATGTTCATTATTGTAGTGTAGTGTGTCAGCATGCTACCATGAGCACCAAACACAAATGCAGCTGATGGTAAACTAAAAACTGAGTGATTTCACCTGCCGATGGCTCCAGATGAGTCAGGGGCCGGGCAGGGTCAGCAGTTCTTCTGGTAAACGCTACAAATTTCATGGCAGAATTTTCCAAAAGTTGTTGAGATGTTTCAGTCTGGACCAAAATGGTTGGACTGACAGAGCTGTGCCGCCAGCGTGGCTAAGTAGACTTTAAAAATAATCAAGCAAAATGAAGGATATGAATAAGCTCAAATTGAACAAAACAGAGTAAACAGGAAAATATAAAACTACAGTGCAGAGAGAGCTATGAAGAAACGGCCCCAAATTTAATCTAATAAAGTGCAGCGGTAAACGGAAAAGTTTTTAAGCCGAAAAGTTGGAGCAGACCTCCATTTATTCTGAGTGTAGCCTTGAAGTCGTCCTGAGTTTTAATGTGTCATTTCTCTGGAGGTTTGGACAGGGACCCACAAACTGACTCAGGGACGTCCTCAACTCTTATTCTCAGTTGGAGAGGATGCAGAGAATGAGTCGACACAGAGCGCCTGACAGCTCCTGCAGACGGGGACCGGAGAGCGGCGAGCCACGCAACATCAAAATGTACAGAAGCTTGGCGAGGCGCCGTGTCCCTCTGACATCTCGGCTACGTGCGCTTAATATCGGCTGAAGTGCTCCCTCGTTCATCCTCGAATGATTACAGCAGCTTGGACAATGGGGGAGTCACGCCACGGCAGCTGAAAAATCCACTTGAAACCTGATTTAGCATGCCAGTCAGGTTTTATTAGGCACCGCCGCTGCTGGGAAAATAGAACAGCGGCAGCGAGCACTGGAGCTCAGAGGGGGCTACACTTGTCCTTCCTCGTGCCCGCACATTTGTTCCATTAATTTATGCTCTTGATTGTTGTTTAGTGGACATTCAGTGCTGTGAGGTGAGTTATTGTCCTCACGGGGACTTCCGGTGTAGTTCAACCTCGGAGCACGACAGCAGCATTTGTAGGTTTGTACGACTTTTGGTTTGCGTCTACATTAAAATTCCACACATTGCTAGAGACTCTTATCTGGGAGTTGCTGCAGGCTGAGGTTCATCCTCAGTTCAGTTTCAGTTCATTTAGCAGATATTTATGCAGCGGGAAATTGCCTGCAGGTCAGCCACAGTGCTACAGCAAGTCGTTGTAATCATACTGGTCGCCCTGGTGGACTGGTAACACACACACACACACACACACACACACACACAGCAGAGGGAGGCTGCACAGGTTCTTTAGAGTATTGTAGAAACGATAAGAACAAATACTTTAGAGAGAGGAAGTGTGAATGAATCAGTGAATCACGTGCCAAAGCAAGAGGAGGAAAACATTGTTCCAGGGGAGCTGCGGTGTGTGACTAATATCAAAGTCCACCAAGTATCATGAGAGAGTCATTCTGTTTGTTTAGTTTTTGGCGAGAAAGACAAATTCACAGATATTTTGGCTCGTTCTCAAACTTACTGGAGGCTGTTTGGAAGCTTTCACTTTATTATTAGAGGTTTTGTTGATATCTTTTAAAAAAGACCTACAGTGTTATATGTTTTCCTTTCCTTGAGTGTTTTGTACAGATTCTTGTGGATGTAAAAGATCTTGAAAGTTAAAAAGACCATTTCAGCACCAACTGTCAAAAAAGCTGCTCCTCAAATGCCTCGTCACTAACTCCAGAATTTATGCATATTCACAGACAGACAGGTGCTTAGGTAGACACACAGGTGGCCTTTGGGCTTTTTTGTCTTTTTTTCATTGATTGCTGATGAATGCTTCCAAGATAACCCACCAGCCCAAGCTTTGAAAGTGTAATTTTTGCTTCTCCAGTGTTGATCTGTAAGCATAAAGGAAGCTCTCCATTTGTATACCTCTTCAGAAATAATAGAACTCCACTTGTTTCACTAAAAGGACAGATTCTGTTTGGTATCGAGCCTTAGTCAGAGAGTTCAACCTGTGCTCTAATATCTCTTTTGGAGAGATGAAAAACAACTTACAGCGTGGCCTTCAAAAGGACTGCTGTTTTTTTTAGTTGTTGTTTTTATCTGCTCTGCTTTCTCCTCGTTTCTCAAGTCGATCGTTTCTGTGTGATGAAGATGAAGAGGAGTGTGACAAATTGAAAAGACACAGCCCTGAAGCTAAACGATGACAAAGGCATAGCCCAAAATGTTCACCACAGAAACAGAAAATGAAATGAGCTTTATTAGTTCTGTGATTTGTGTTTGCTAAAATAAGAGCACACACACCGTCTAACACAGGTGAGAGAAATGGCTGGTTGTCCCATCAGCCCTGCTGTGGTCTAAATGGGATGACTGTGTTTGTCTGGACTGTTTGCTTCCTCACTTACGTGTCACCTTGTTCCTCTCACTGACCCGGAAAGCTTGAAAGATCCCCGTCTGGCTGACACACGTGGAGTCAGCTGCCTGACATTGAAGGAGATCTGCAGCCTACATGTCGGTAAGTCTGCAAAGAATAACGTTAACATACAGAATTTGCATTTTCTAAAAATCAGTGTCAATCTAAAAGCAGCACAGGATCCAAATTCAGATACCATTATTATCTCCGCCCTGAGTTTTGCATTACATCTATTACATCGCGCAGGTTCTACAAAAAGCTGACTAAAGTTAGAATATCTAAGCTGGCTCACGGCTGCACGCAGTGTTTTCATCAGCAGAGGAACGCAACATCAAGCCGAATCTGAACCCAGTTTGATTTAATCTTCTCAGGCGTTCGCACTTAATCAGGCATTACACGCTTGTACTCTTCATTCATGTCAGAAAGAGAAAGGAAGTTTGTGCCGAGTGAGCGGATTAAAGGGAAAATGAGAGATAATCAGAGTTTGAACAAAGAGACAGTCGCAAACTGACAGCCAGACAGCCACTGGAGAGCCGAGCGAAGAGGTACAGAACATACCAGGGAGGGAGACGGAAACCAGAGCTTCATTTGCTCTTCCTCACCACTCGTACCGTCCGCTGATGGAGTGGGAACACTGAGTTTCCTGTTTAATTCTCCTCCTCTCGGCACACTCCCACCGTTCTGGGAACCTTTAGCTGAGTCAGGCCACAGCGAGGACGGCGCAGTTAACCTTGAGATCTTTTATTAATGTCAGCGCGACTCTGATGTCATAAAAGCAAAATTGGCAATGTACTAGAATTTTTAACTCAAAACAGACACCTGCGATGAAAAGTTTGTTGACTTTATCTCGCCTTAAGTGCCAGAAGAGACTATTTACTAAACTAGAAAAATAGTTTGCAATTGTTTGTCACCCAATTCAATATACTATCCACGCTGCTACCTGGGGCTAAATCATATTTAATTAACTGTTGACTCCATTTATTGCTTAAGCAAGTTGATTACTAATTAAATCACAAGCCACACACTCATCAGGCGGTTCTTTTCATGTGCTCCTAATGAGCTCCGGGGAAATCAGCGCCATTCCGAAGAGTTAACTTGGCTAATAATCCATCCGGCTAATGAAACGGCACATGCATCCACCTGACCGCCTGTCGTGTGTCAACATCCTCAGATATCCTCCAGGACAGTTTATTTTTATTTTTTTTTCCAGTCGTATCAGGGAGTGCCGTGATAATTACTGGAACACCACTGCTGCATCCCACACGCCTCTCAAGTCATCACAGCCTGACGAGCCAAAGCCCCGTACAAATTCCCTTAAAGAGATTTACAGCAAGACTTTGAAACTTAAGTTATAAAGTGAGCCTGCGTGCATGTGTGTGCATGTGTGTGCTTGTGTGTGCGTGTGTGTGTGTGTGTGTGTGTGTGTGTTCAGAAGTGTTCGCACGCACAATAGAGGCGTACCTTCAGATTTAAGCTTTCAGCTAAACGTGCTTTATGAAATCTGGCTGGTCAGATTAAGAAACATGGAGACGGGTTTAAGATGCGCTCTGACGACGAACATGTGGCAGTATTATGGCGGACTTTATTAACACTAAAGAAATAAAAGCATGAACTTGTTCTTCACACATTTGTCCTTATTTTGTACTTTTCTCAAACCTTTCTAACAGTTATCTTAATAAAAGCCTGTGAGGAGCCAGTGACAGCAGTTCGAGATCAACACGTCTGGATACTTTTGAGATCTGTGTTTGTGCCGACCGATGCCAAAACATAACGCTTCTTTTACCATAACCAACTGGTTTCTGTGCCCAACATACAGTAGATAATTAAACATAAAGTTGTAACATAAAGTAATGTGAAGTTTCATCATATCCGTGGTTTGCAGTCAGATGCATTGCCATCATTTGTTCTGATGAGTGGGATGCTGAAACATGACATGGAGCCTCATCACGGCTCTCTCTGTCAGGTCACAAGCTAAGAAGGAGCTTTAAATGTGCTGTGATGCTCCGTGAGCGCCCCCTCGTGGTCCACGAGTAGATTTTGTAAAAAAAAACGCCTCATTTCAAATCCAGTGTTTCTCAAACTGTCTGTGACTCCGAACCATCTTAATGAGTAGAATAGATGTGTTGTTTCAGATATTATATGAGCGCATATGTAAATTCAACCGTCATTATTTGAACTGGTTGTTTTTGCTCCAGCGATGTCTGCTAGCTAACGATCAGCGCAGCGGGTTCTGTGAGACTATGACTGTAAGAGGATGGCGACAGACACGACAGCAAGTGAGAAAGCTTGGTTGTTTTTAAGACCAGCAACTCATTAGCTTGTAATTTTATTATGCTGTTGAATTAGATCAGTTGTTTTGGGGGGATGTTGGGAAGTTAGGTGGTCCGTAAAGTGGTCTGAAGAAGTTTCAGAAACGCTGGCCTGGTGCGAGGAATGCAGCCAAAGTGCTAATTGCTATCGAGCACGTCAATAGTACAGGGATCAGAGAGCATGGAGTCATTTAGTCCTCCAGCAGGCGCCCTGAAACTCAATCCTGAGTGCAATAACTTCAGGTTTCACCTAAATGATCTGAATCTTCAAACATCTGGAAAAGAGAGTCATCACTTCAGCAGGTGCTTTAAAATAGTTCATCTTTGCTGGACATTTTTATAGGCAGGATCAACGTGGGGTTTGAGACACTGTTTATTATCAACACCCGAATATTTGTGGCTTACAAGGAGATCGATATCATCACCTTTACAAACAGTTGGCAGGGGGGCTTGCTAGACACTTTTACGAAAGTCAGTAATCAATGCTGTTTTTCATTTGTTACACATTTAGCTGCAGGAAACACTCACACCAAGCCTCAGAGTCTTCTACCACTTCCTCCTATTCGTCCTCTTCAAGAAGGCTGACGAACACAGACTCATCAGCAAATGTGTATGTGATCATAGAAACAGAGGGATATTATAGGAATACTACAGGCAGCAGCGTGTCTGTGTCTTCTCTGACCATGGAGGGGAAACTACTCTGGAGTATATATGCTGCAGTATAGCGCAGAATTAAATATGTGTTGGAGGGAGTCGGGAGAATATTAAAGGTTGAAACTGGGTGACGGTTGTGAGACAGAAAGGCACAGTTACAAATCAGTCTGCTGCTTCATCGCTGTGAGAAGCACCATGGATTCATGCGTGCACAGCCCAGTGACTGATTTCTCAGAGCCACAGACTCTAACTTGTACAAACCTCAGTCAGATAAAAGATCGATGAGTCAGGCAGAGCAAGCGATCAACTAATCAATCTGGCCTGCACTCTCTCTGACATCTGCAGATGTAGAGGAGGACGGCAGATGGACTTTGGGGGGCACTTTGGTCGTTCTGCTAACAAGGGTGATGACACCCCCCTCGTCTTCTCTTGATGAATAGAAAGGGCAGAGACTGCAAACTCGGGAGGAGCCGGTGGATAAGTGGAGCTGGTTGGAGAGAATGCCATCAGTTAAAAGTCCATTATCCGACCAATCAGGTTAGGATCGAGTTCAAAGTGGCAGATGAGCCTTTGAGTGAAAAGGAGCGGCTGGATGGTACTGAATGTTAAAGAGAAGTCTATAAATAAGAGCCTGGCATCAGTGTGGCGACCTCTCAGGTCCTGATTCAGAAAGTCTAACTGTGCATTTAATCCTCATTCTAGATATGTTTCTGAAATGCCAAGAAGTCAAAAAGCTACTGACCCAAAATCATCTTATGCTTCATGGGTATTACTCTCAGCCTTGAGGACGATGATGAGATGTTTCCAAACTTCACAGATGGTGTTGAAATTTACTGAAAGTTGATACGTGGATGTTATCAGTGTGTCTGAAGACGTTTGTCACTCTCTTCACATGAAGCAGTGTCGTTTATCATCTCAATCATCTGTGCAGTAGAATCACAGTTACCAAGATAATTATACTGTTTGTTTAGGAGCTCTAACTACAAAATAAAATACATGATGGGGAGTATAATGTGTAACAAGTGAGACTTTTTTTTCTGGTGATACATTTTTTAAGTCTGATCTAAATTATATTCTCTCATGTGTTTGACCTAAAAATATGAGAGAATTTTTTTCAATGTCTAAAACCATGTGAAACTATTTTCACAACATGAAAAGAAAATAAAAAATTCATAAGATGTGAAATAAATAAATAAATAAATTCTTCAAAAAACATTTCACAAGACGTGTTTTCTGTGTGAAAGAGTGAAGAAAAAATATCACAAGAATGTTCAAAACAAATTTCATGTGAATTATTCTGTGTGTGAAATCAAATGAAAATGTCAGAAGAACATTTTCAAAAATATTTCAGAAAAAAAATTCACAAACCTTTTCTTGTGAAACGGAGTGAAAAATGTTTCCCTTACAAAATTCTGTGTGAATTCAAAAGGTTCACAATGAAATGTTCAAAAGAAATCCACAGGACATTTTATTTTGTGAAACAGAGTCAAAACATTTTCAAAATAAAATTCAAGAAAAAATGGCACAAGCCTTTTTTTGTAAAAAAAAAAAAAAAATTTTAAATCCCTAAATAAAATTCTGTGTAACCAAGTTCAAAAATGTTCTTTCATTTTTATATTTGTGAACCAAATTTCACAAGAATGTTTTGGTGTGTAAAATCAAGTACAAAGAATATTCACAAGAAAATTGTGAATTGTGAAAATTTGTGAAACATGTTTTCACAGAATAAATATATTCATAAAGTAGCATAAATGTAATTACTCAGGTAGAGTAGACATCATTTATAAATGTACATGTTCATGTTCTTTAGAAAGAAATGAGAAAAACCCAAAGATAAAAATGGACCTAAGGAAGAACATGTCATGTTATATTATATGATATACACAGAAGTGTGATTAAATGAAGGAAACGATTGGAGATAATTATCTGCGCTGCCCCTGAGCTGAAATAGACATCTGTACATGATAAGTGAAGTCAGTATTTGATTTATAATTTAAAGCATAAATATACATTTAGATCCAGTGATAGATTATTCACGGCTGGTGTCATTAGGTTTACAGGTAGTTACTGATAAAGCAAAGTATTGCAAAGTATCGGACGATATTTTGACCTAAATGTTACGCTTGATATAAAGTCTGAGGATCGCAAAAGGCCACTGGCTTCATCCTCTGGGGACCATGAATGTCGACCCATATGAGGGCTGTTGAGCCACAAAGACAAAGTTGAGGGGAAAGTACTGAAAGGTTCATGTTTTCTAAATAATAACAAGGATGGACATGTTGATCTTCTTTACATGAAAACCTTAATAATAACAGAGAAAAGTGAATCCTAGCACATCTTCTTTCTCCTGATGCAACAGCTCGCAGAGCTCGCACTCCATCAGATGCCTGATTTGACGGAAAGCTTTCGGAGGGAATACATTCTGATCTCGATCTGTCCAAACAAAAAACCCCAGTGCGATTCAAAGTTTGATTTGAATTAAGATTGACAAACGAATAATGAAAGAAAACCAAATCCCAAAGCAATCACAGTCATAATGGTGGAACAGGTTGCCGATTGAGTGTGTGTTCAAATCTGTGTGTGTGTGTGTGTGTGTGTGTGTGTGTGTGTGTGTGTGTGTGTGTGTGTGTGTGTGTGTATGCTCTTCAATAAAGTGTATTGTACCACAGCTGATAGATAACACCACCTGAGGGGGCCGCAGCAATGAAACCAAGGACACGGGGGAAACGTTTACAGAGCGGCTTCACGATTGCAATCATTTGTTCTCTGCTTCATCCATCACGGAGAAATCTACTTACTACAAGTTACATTATGAAAAAAGTCGTGTGGGGAGATAAATGTGTGGCCTTCCCGCTGCACTGTACCTAAGAGGCAGCGCAGATGAGATTAGATGGGCCGATTGTGGAGAAGCAGGACCGCTGCTGCGTGCTATCACGAGCCCAATAACACATAGCCCTTTTCAGCACCACCCCTGAGAAATATGGATTTATTCACAAGCTTTTTTCAACTCACATGTAACAGCACGAGTGAATAAACAAAGTGGAGTGTGACGCGGCTCTGAGTGCCTGGAGGCAGGCAGAAATTGGGATGTTAACATCGTCATCACAAAGCAATTTTAAGGGTGAGAATATCTCCAACATCGTCTCCTGCCTGACGTTCTGCTCCTGCCATCTAGTGGCGGTACAGCCGCCCCTCTCGATATGATCTCAGTCATGTCTCCTCCAGACCTCTCAGGACGTGATGAATGCAAACCATGACCGGACTAAATCCACGGAGAACTGATCCAGAATTCAATCTCAGCGATGTCGTATGGTGTAGCAACCATCAGTCGCCTCCTCTGAAGTGTGTCCCAGTTCGACTCTCTGTTACAACACATGGTCGAAAGTATGTCGACGCCCAAAACAATCCTCCATATACGATGGTTGATTATCAGGGTCCTAATCTGTATGGAAGAAACTCCCTCCACTCGTCTTTGAAGGCCATCCACAACAATTTGGTCACATGGCTCCAAAGGTTTCTGCGGGAACATTAGTGGTCAGGTGCTTTTTTTCTTGAGGGCGCAGCGAGCTAAACACACCTCCGAAAAAGGTTGAAGACAGGAGTTTGGTCTTGAACGTTACTCATGCAGCTTTAACTTCCTTTGTTCGAAATCGATAAAAGCAGTGTAATTAACTTGAATAACTAAAACTTCCATTTAGTTGATCTCCCCACAGTGTTGCACCACAGGGGAGAATAATGTTGGAACGATTTTGTCTTGTCTTTGTTTTTCAATCAAAAATCATCACAAGTGACCTTCAGTGATAACTGAACAGTGCAGCTAAATAGTCCATCTCTCCGTCTTTTAAAGGCAAAAAATAAACAATAAACAAACACATTTTTAATTGTCAGTTACAGGCCTAAGATGAATTCATTCCCCACTGTGACTGAAATAGACAAAGTGTTACCAGGGAAACATCCACATCAAGTCTCCACTGGCACAGAACTTTTAATGGCTTCATTCTGACATATTGGCCTTTTCATGTTACATCATGATTAATGGTCATAATTTTGTGTTTTTCTTGTGCCGACGTAACACCAATAAACCAGGGGCTCCAATACAACTGTTTAGCCAAATTTGTGCCAAAAGAAACAAACAAAACTTCTTAAATGTCAAACAAAAATAGGAATTTGAGAGAACATAAAACTAGTTTCAAAACTAAAACTTATAACTTGCAATCAAATAGTTTAGTATAAAGTACTGGTCGTTTACTTTTCTAATAATGCATTATTTTGTTTATGGTTCCCTCTGCTTCTCTCTCTGCAGCTCTGTTTGCGCTGGCTGACTTTTTGTTTGCAGTTTTGGCACAAACCTCTCAGCTGTGCGGGCGTTTTCAGCAGAGCGTCCCCATTGGTTAATTAGATTTTGACTGACACAGCTCAGTATACCTGGCGCGCTAAACAACCCTGGCTTTAAAATGGAGAGAAGTGGAAGATGAGGACGACAATGAAGAATAACTATAACGATCCACAACAAGAAAAACAAATGAAATGTAAGTAGTTATTACATGCATATGTTGTTCTTCATTGTTGTATTCAGTTTGAAACATGAAAAAAAATGTTCATGAAAATTTTCATCCATAAAAACTTTTTCAAACTTTTTTTTCACACACTGAGAAAACTTTTTTTCAGAGAAAGAAAAAAATCATTAAAATAACACAGGTAAGAGAAGACTTTCCTCAGACCTACATATTTATCTGAACTTGAATACAGCAGAGGGATCAACAAAGGACGACGCTTGTGTTGATATGAAGAGAATCACAGCAAACCTCCCTGCACTCATTTATAGAGGTCAACCTTTTCTAATTCCCTCTCTGTTGGAAATTAAAAGAGGTTATTATCTCTAATCACGTGCTTTAGTCAACAAACACTCATTTCTGAGTGATTTGCATCCCAACTCTGTAATTCAAACAGGAGACCAGGTGAGACGTTCAGCCTCTTCAGTGTGAAGGTCATCTCATCTATCTTCAGAAGCAGCGCTCAGATGGAAGCTGTTCTCTAAACTCCACTATATCTTCAGCTGGGACCTGTAATACATCCAGTGTGGCTTAGACAGCAGTGCTGCGGTGCCAAACACCATATACCTGTAATTGAATTCAGATTCAATCGTGGCTCAATACATCATCCTCATTATAGCTGCCTTCAGGGCCCGCATGAGGTCAAAGGCTTGACGCACACATTCATGTTCATGTTTTTTTTTTTTTTAAATCATCTTTCTACAAAGCAGGCCTCAAAACACACTTTTTGACTTCTTTAGACTATTAAATATAAAGTTTTTGAAGCCTAAATCTCTATTCGATTACATAATGCCCTCATATAATTGGGTTTACAAAAAAAAAGCCAAAATGAGCCAAGAGAGAGAGAATTGATCCCCCGCTCTGAAGCTATTAGGAAACATCATTAACTATGAAGTAAAAATAAACATGACTAATTACAAATCTCTGCGTGGTTCCACTCCCTGCTATAATTACTTTTTTTTTTAATTATTATTTTTGTCCTCTTGAACTTCATGTACCTTAATAGTTCTCAGAGAGCACAGCCAGTGATTCTCTGTCAACCTGGAGTTCAGTTTTATCATATTCTTGGTAACGTTTGCATTGAAGTTGACACATTCGCTACTGTAATTGTTTAACATGTAAAAAGATAATTGATTATTCTTGAATTTTGAGTTAAAGTTGTTTTCAGAATAGTGCTCATCTTCTCTCTCGGTGAGCTGGAGGTTAACGATAATGTTGTCAGGATGTTTTTGGGATGTCATCGCTCGGCTGTGTCAAAAGTGTGAAAAAACGTAATTAAAAACTCTGATACTGTCTCATTTGTACAGTGTGTCATGGATAGATTAATATTCATATTTTGTGTGTTGTTAGCATGCTAATATGATTAACTAAAACAGTAAATATGTTAAAGGTACAACGCGTACGGAAGCCCAGAGGGTCAAGTGAGTAAGTATCTTTGTCTGGTCATCTCTATTCTTATACTGATCTGAATAATATTCTCTCCTGTCTGAAAAAAATAAAATAAAATCACCCTAAGTATTCTTTTTTTTCATTTGTGAAAGAAGCTGAAAAAAGTTTTTCTCTGGGGACTTTTTTTTTTTTTTTTTGAAAGGGGGGAAAAAAAAAAAAAAAGATTCACCTGAATTTTTTTCCCCACATGGTTTGGCAAATGAACTGAAACAGCTGACTGAACTTGGGAAATTAAATTGGTTAGCGAAGAAACAGAACAAATCTTTTTATAAACATATAAACTGCTGGGGATTTATTTTCTTTTTTTGTGGGGGGGATTTATTAACCACCGAGCTTGTGTATCACAGCACATTCTGTAATGAATGTCAGTGGATGTATGTGCAGCCTCAGCACACCAGCACGGTTCCATTTTCTCCGTGAAGCAGCTTCACTAATTAAAATGATTGTTACCTACTTTAATTGGCTCTGTCAGCGGCGGTCTCAGGAGTCACAGGATACTCGCAGAGGTAATTGCATATGAGAGGGAGAGAAAGAAAGTCGATGATGAACCCTCGCAGAACTTAACGAAAAACCTGCGCTACACAGGCAGAATAATGGGCTTCCTATCTTTTTTCAATTACAGAAACTGAAAGCAGACGGTAATGACGAATTACTGCCAGGTCCAAAAAGGTGTTTACTGCAGGAAAGTAATAAAGGGAAATAAGTTTTTCCTCCACAGGGAACGGTTTTAATCAGGACAACCACTACACTCTTGCAGCATGTTTATTACCGTTTTTTTTTATATATTTATCTCAATGTATCATAGATACTGTGATCTAAAGGTGCATTTCAAAGAAATACTAATTTGTATGATTTCTTCTGTTATTTCAACTATTTCATGCAATCTATTTTATCGTCCTTCGTAACTGTATTCTTCCTTTGTTCTGTCAAAGCACTTGGTAAACCATGTTCTTAAAAGTGTTAAACAAATAAAGTCAATAATATTATTATCATTATCTTGGTAAGACTGGTTTGCTAGTCGCAAAAAGCACTGAACTGCTGGGTGACAGTGATGGGAAGTAAAAAGGTATAAACTCAGGTATTGAACTTTAAGTGCAGTTTTAAGGCATTTGTATGAGTTGTCGATCCACTTTTCTTATTTTTCTTTTTTAAATTTTGAGCTATTACTGATATTGAAAAGACTTTACCTTCTTTCTAGACTTGCTTGTTAGCCATTCATTTGAAAGCTATGATAGTTCATAGTTTAAGATTTAAGATTTTAGATGCAGAATACGAGATGACCTCATAAATTCAGTCTGCAGCCAACAGTTCATAATGAATAATTACTCTGTGCCGACGTCCTCAAAGGTTATATTTTGTCCATCCGCTGTGCCAGAAACCAAAGATGTTCAGCGCAGAGATGAAATATAAAACAGAGCAAACGAACCAGAAAGTTTTTGGCATTTATGTTTAAATGAAATATCAAAAATGTGGCCAGTTAACTTAAGTCAAATATCAGACATCACAGTCTATGAAGCTATGAAATTAGCTACATCTGGATCAACTATAAGATTAAAACGCTGCTCTCAATGTTAATGCATCAGTAACAAAACATAGTAATATGACACTGACCGAGGGCATTCATCCTGTTTGCTAGTATCTAAAAGTTTGTTTGTCAAAACTCTGTTCTGAAGTGTTCGGCCATGAACACTTCATTTACCGATAGCTAGTTTCTTCCACCTCCAAAGCAAAGACATGAAAGAGTTTGAACTTGAGGCTCTTATGTCCCTCCGAAGAGCATTTAAATTCTTTGCAGACCCTCGATTTGTTTCTGTCTTATCTATCACTCTGACAACAATCTCTCCCCAGTGGATACCACCTGGAGAACATCGCCGACAGAATAGAGATGTGATGTGTGTGGAGTGCTGTTGTGGACACAAGCCGAGGACTCCTTGGCAGAGCTTTCAATGCACTTAAATGAACCACGCTGAAGCCAAAAAACAGCTGAGAGGTAAACGCACACATTAAACATTTTGACATTTCAATGTTAGGGCAAACTGCGGGACGAGCAAACACTGTAAAGTAAAAACCTTCTGAATGAAGCACCACTTTTGATTCAGCTAGCTTTATTATGGCACTTTGTCACGTTACAAACTCAACATTCAGGGTTTTCTGGTTCATACAGCACATGAAGAGATCCACAGATCAGTGTGTGTTTATTACAAAAAGAACAGAAAGGGATCTGGAAGCAGTTTAATTTTCAACACACAAGTAAGACAAATTCCAGTGTAGGAGTGATCCAAAATATGTTCATCCAGTGTAGATGGTTAATCTGTTGTTAAATGAGAGGTTCACATTGTTTCAAGTCTTTGTCATAACAAGCTCTTGGTCACTATAATTTCTCCTCTACATACGTCCTCTTTACACATGATGGCAGACAACATTTTTCTTCCTCTGTGTATGAATTATTTAAGTTCAGCAGAAGCGAATATGAGCAACAGTCTGAGTTAACTGATAAAGTGATTCTCAACAGTGTCCCAGACTCTGAGCTTTGTTCCTAGAAAGTCTGCAACAGTTCTCTGCTGTCCGACTGTTAAATTATCGTGTGTCCTGCAAACATTTTGAGCCAACTTTCCATAAGTATGTATTTCTGAAGACTTTGGCTGAAGGTTCCAACATTCATCACATTGTGATGCTAAATACTGGATAACCAGGGGAAGCATTTTAATAAAGATCATGATTTATATTTCAACATCACTGCCTTGTTTTATCATTTGATTGGACTTTATTCAGCACCGGTTTTCACAATAAAGGAACAATATGGCTAAAGAGTAGACTATATTTTTTCAGGAGGGAACAGGCTGTGTGTGTGTGTGTGTGTGTGTGTGTGTGTGTGTGTGTGTGTGTGTGTGTGTGTGTGTGTGTGTGTGTGTGTGTGTGTGTTAACAGAATCTTTGGTGAGATCCAAAAAAGACGAGACATGACTTTACTCTTTGCGTCCATGTACAACACTACAGAGAGAAGGAACGATTACAACTGAGAACTCTTTCACTGTACATGTTGGATTTTGTGATTATTCTTCATAAACAGATCTGAAGAAGTGTGAACCTGTCCTTTAACTTTAAAAAACATTTATTTTGCTACTGTAAATACCACAGTGATGTCAAATTTATACCATTTATAATGTTTTTGTCAAGTCTGTAATTTCAGATAGAGCTGCTACTGAACTGTTTTCATTACTCAGTATTGTGTACAAGTGGCAAGTTAAGAAAATATTTTTTCTGATGTTCCATTTTCTGTTACTTCTAAATTGTGTTTCTCTCCTGTTATTATGTGTTGAGTACTGGTGAAACAAGGTTTTGCCAGGATAACCTTTCTGAGGTCACACAAGAGTGTGTTTTTCCTGAAAGAGAATTTCACTTGGTTTCAGACATTTCACACATTAGTCACAGCTGAATTTCTTTCTTTTTTTTCTTTTTTTTTCACAAACTTAGAAAGATTATCCTGGAAAAACCTTTTTTTTCCCACCAGTTTTCAAGTCAAACACAGTAGAGACAAAAAGGGGTTTCCATAAGTATGTCGCAGTTTCTCTCTGACATTTCACAAAAATGGTAAGAAATGTCTATCACACATCCCTAATCATAAAAGGAAATATCTTCAGGTTGCGTGTTTTGTCAGGCAAACTTATTCTCAGTTTTACCATCAAACAAGAAAAAAAAGAAAGAATCCTGACAATTGTCGGAATGTTTTCTCTTGATAAATAAATTAAATTATGCCTCAATTATTTGAGTCTTTGCAGATAGTTGCAAATGAGTTGTGACAGCTGTGGATATTACATCTCCCATCTCAACACTGACATCTCCAGTCTGACAAGACATCAATGACACAAAACCCTGATTATCAAAGTAAACAGACACCGAGTACCCGACTCTTCTCCCGCAGTCAAAAATACAGATATGTGCGAGGAAAACTGTACAAAATCCATTCCTGTACATAAAAGGAGCATCTCAGGTTGGTGTATGTGAACATACACTGTGACATCCATCCACACACACTTTGTGCACAGCATTATTATACACACACAAACAGACGTGGGGTTCCCAGGGATCGACGGTAAACAGGTTGCATTGAAGTGCTACGAGATCTTTCGTTGGCACACGAGGAGTGACATTTACAATATGTACATCTGAGATTAAATAACCAGTCGTCATGCGTTTCCTAAAAACAAACAGTTTGGTAGAAAATAAACTTCTCACATTCCGTTCGGGTATAATTTAGTTTATGAGACTTTAGCAAAAAGAAACAGCTTCAAATGGCATTCACTTAGCTGTACATTCTAATTACTCCTGAACGAATGTATGATCGGCTCTTATACTGTACAGGATGCATGAGCAGTAAGAATTAATTGGAAGCATTCTGCGATTGGCATTGAGATGAATAAAACAAAACAAAACAAAAAAAACATGCTACTAAAAGGTACTCCAATGAGAGTCACAGTAAAGCTGACTGACTGAACAATCCTCTGAGTGAGATCCCAGACCTGACACACTCTAGTGACGCGTGAGGAATAAAACGCTTCTCAGGCTAAGATTGTTCATCCATCCCTCGTCCTCTGAAGTCAGTCTATAAATTAAAACCAAACCTGGATACATACGACTCGAGGAGGTGACAGTAAATCTGGGATTTTTGGGCGGCCTCGGGCCAAGAGAGCTGTCGATCTGCTGCATCGCCCCGGCAACAAGGTATTCCTCTGACATCATCCTCTCCCTGTGGTGCCTCAGTTTACGGCTAGCTGACCAACCCTGCATCAGTCACATGGGGGGGGGGAGTTCAGCAGACTCCCAGGCTGTGCCAGCAGGCCTTTTTTTTGGGGGGGGGGGGAGAGGGGTATCAGCTCATGAGGAGAGGACCAGTGCAGGATTTTGGGTGGGTGGGTTGTGAAGTTCTTTTGGAGGATGCAGACGGGTTTTAAGTCTGGCTCCGCACCCAGCTGACAGGCACCCAGAAGGACTCTCGCTCCAGCCTTTCCAAGATACCTCGCAGTTCTGCACAGGCACTGGCTGAGTCCTCCTTGATCAGGACCCGGTCCACCAGGTGTCCATACTGCTGATCGATCTGGATGGCAGACTGACGCATCTCCTGGAGGTCTTCATCCTGTTGCAGAAAGCAAATGGAAGTGATATTGTACAAAAAGAGACACATGCATGCAAGAACCTCGTGAGGACATAGTTGTTGTTTTTTTCTTGTAATCCATTCTGATCTAAATTGTTTTCTGTCCTCTGTTTATAACTTAAGACATGGTGAAATTCTTTTTCCTGGATAAACTTATAAAAATATTTTTTTTCTCCTGCCAGAACCTTTTTTCACTTGTTTCAGACACACAAAAAGTTTGTATTCCTTAAAAAAAAGTTTAAAGTTTAAAGTTAAAATAGAGTTACAATTCTTAAGTTCTTAAGTCAAAAAGGACAGAACACAATTTAGAATAAAAAAAAAATCCTGTCCTGTCCTTCAGGGCTTCTGTACATTCAGGATCACACTGACCACCTTCTCACTAGGTTGAACGCCTGTCAGACATCTGAGGGAAGCAACACATTAACATAAATTCTGGAGGATGCTAAGCAGACTGTGCTTTTGGCTGCTCCTGTTAAACCATCGAACACGTTTAAACAAACAGCCTGTTCCACAATAACTATTCATGACTGCAGATGGAAGCAGCATCATGTTTTACAAATAATGAGGGCGAGAGCAGCTCAGTCCAGCAGGACTTGGATGGGGGAACCGGAGGGTGCTTCAAGCACCGACTTTGTGGCAGCATGTGTGTTTGTGTGTTTTGAGTGAGTGAGCAATAAAAAAATAAAAAAAAAAAAACAACAGGGTGTAAAAATGTAATTTCCCTGAGCACAATTAATAAAGTTGATTAAATTATAATTGAACGTCCCTTGCAAATTGCAATCATATTTGCATGTTTGGTCTTGCATACTCATAGACGGGCTGACAAGCATTTGTTTTGAGCCAAAAATCGTTTGCTGTACTCTGGTGTGTGAATGGTTTAGTCCTGTTCTGATAAGAAGAGTAGACTGGATAAATAGAACAAATCTAATCGAAGTAACTTTAACCCCTGGTCCAACAAAATATACTTATTGTTATATCTTTCCCTGTGTAACAAGGTATCTGTGTAAATTTTCCGTCTGTGCACTCTGTTCCTTTTTTTTTCTTTTCTCCATTATTCTGTAAATTGAAAAACTTAATAAAAATAAAATTTAAAAAAAGAGAAGGGGAAATGATACCCAGCTTGCATGTTTCAAATTTGATGTAGCAAGTCGGTATCGGAGGCGAGATTAAGTGGCCGTATGAAGAGGTTTGAAACTTGTTAAAATCTGCTTGTTCTCCAGGTGTTGGACTAAAGAAGCCTTCACACAGCTCTAACTGCCTGAAATAAAAATCAGGACTCACTGTAACACGACCGTGATCTCCCCCTCCTGGTGAGGTGGCGGCGCTGCGGCGACGTCTGCTCTCAGGGACTCGAGGCTTGACAAATATTACATAGGGCTTGAACTCCGCTGTCCGCAGCCTCCTCAGCGCCTGGAGTGGTGGAGGATTTCCAAACGACAGAGCAAACAGAGGTCAGAAATCAGACACGGCAGGAGAACATCATCAGACTCCACACGCTGTGAGCAGATGTGATGCGACCTCCTGCCCTTCATCCACTCAGCAAACTGCTGCCGCCTGCAGGATCTATAATAGAACGTCGTGATGCATTTGGAAGCACATTAAACAAGATGTGCTCAGTGGCTGCCACATGACTCTTACCTCAGGCTGCACGTCCACGACACACATCTTATTCTTGGCCTGCACAGAGCGGATGGCTTCTATACTTGTGCCATACTGGTTCTCCTTGTATTCCCCGTGCTCTATGAACCTGAACACAGACAATGAGATCATGTTATAGCTTGTAGCAAATTATATAAGCAGCTGTTCAGACCTGGTATCTACATGCACCGCAATCAATCCAATATTTCCAGACTCCCTTAACAAAATGCATGTTTTTAAGCGAAGTTGAGTGAGGAGAAACTTAACAAAGCTGACAGAACTTTACTCCGACAAATTCAGCACGATTCATGTCTTCTTGTTGATTCGGTATTAATTGCTTTCCATCAAGTTGTCTCTTTCCTAGTAAAAGTTTATTGTGGCATCTATCTGCCAGACTGTCCTACCTCTAAACATTTATTTAGTTTCATCTGAGTTCACCTATTAGATAAAATCCATGAATGAACGCTTTTGCTGTGAGGGTCGCAGGGATGTTATCGCTTTATCCTCCATTTTGGTTACTGGAGCCAATCCCAATTATGTTTCTGGGTGAAGGCAGATGATGGCAAAGGCTGCCACACAAGGTGCCAATGGCACATTAGGAGCAATTTTGGGGTTCAGTTTCTGGGGTTCAGATACTTCGACATGCAGCTCAGTACCACCCCAGGATAGCAGAGATTCAAACCAGCAACCTTCCGATCACTAAACCCGCTCTACCCACTGAGCTACAATGACAAATGTGTAGCTATTTGAGCATGTCTTATTAATTCTGCAAAAGACTTAGTGTAAACGTACTTGTTGTTTAAAGCGTCTGCATCAAATTGCTGTTTGGTGACAAAGTGGTACTCCACTCCCTCCTTCTCATGAGGCTTCTTGGGCCTGGTGGTGTCTGCAGGAACACCAGAGAGTAAATTACCTGCATGTCATGTTGGGTCATTGATAAGTACGGTGTGTTTAAATGTGAGGTCACTCACGTGGTACAGCAACTGCGAAACGGTGTGGGTTTTCAGCAATCACCCGTTGTTTGAGTTCATTGATTCGTGCTCCAAGGGAACCTTTGGGGGCAGAAAGCAGTTAACTTCATAGGCCTCAAGAAGCTGCAAAAAATGATTCATCAGTGTGTTGCAACACATATTTTGATCCACAAGGTGTCACTATAGTCACAGGAGATTATTTTGTGCCTCTCAGTGGCTCAGCCTCACCGATCAGAACCACCAGTCGGGGTCTCTCATGGGGCTTCTGCTGGTAGCGGGTCACCTCTTCGTATGTCATGAAATCGGGGTCTCCGGGATCGGAGCCCTCTCCAGAGGACCCTTGCCTGTCTTTACGACTCAGCCGGAAACTCCTCCGTAAACCAGCTACAGTGAAGCCAGAGTTGGGAGGAGAGAAGGAGCAGAAAAAAAAAGAAAGGTCTTGGGTCAGGCTGTTGTGGACCATAAAAGTATTTATAGAAGATTGCATAACATGAGTACTTCATGTCTGTGATGCAGGCCTCTCATGTATAGAATGTTATCTGACAAGTGCAGTGAGCAAACATGTTTAAATTCAAGACCAACCCATTGATAGTCATGCATTAAAAAAAAAAACCTTTGTGGATGAAAATAGCTCACTCTTATCTGAAGTGTAAAAACTTGATAGTGTGAGTTATTAGCTGAACTTAGAGCCAAATCATGCTTCAACTGAAAATCAAACGGCATGCAGCTGACTGTAAAAGACATCAACTCCTAAAGCCTGAGACTTGAAGAAGCAAAAACATTCAAAGACTCCCAGTTTCAGTGACCCAAAATACACATCATCTTCCAACACTACGGTCCAAACAAGGCATGCTGCTCTGAACGAGGCTACAGTGCTGAGGCAGGACACACAGGACAGCCTGGCCCTGAGAAACACCATGTCAGGCAGAGAGTGACTGCCAACCGGGGTCTCCCACGGCCAGGACTGTCTGTATCCCCCCCTCAGTGGTGTGTACCTGAGGGAATGAGCCGGGCACTGTACCTGAATAAAATTCCCAGGAAAACACCTGGCCACAGGAGGGCGCCACTGCTTTACACTTAGGAGAGACTATAACTGGCGTTAGAGCATCACACAACCCAGCCTCACACCTCCACACAGGGTGAACGAGCAGCAAACGTGCCTGGTTGAGTGTGCAATGCGTCCAACGCAGCAGTGCCCTCATGGGTGGGGAGGGGTGCTGGCAGGGTGGGGCGGGGAGGGTCTTTTTTGGGGGGAGGAAGGGAGGGTGGGGAGCAGCGCACTGGCCACAGCACAGCAGCAGGGGCAGTTAGTTAGATGCAGGGCGGGAGGAGGAGGGAGGTTTAGGAGGATCCATCACTGTAAGGTGTGAGGCGGGGGGATGGAGAGGGGAGGGTTCACAGCGCCAAGCAGAGTGCACAAGAGGAAGCACAGTTTTAACAATGTGTTCACAGTGAGGAGGTGTGTTCAGATCGCTCCTTGTGCTCATCATCATTCCAGCAGCTCGCAGGATGTGGGGGTGAGGGTGGGTGGGGAGGGGGGTAAACGGGGGTCAGGGTGGGCTGAAGTAGGGTGAGAGAGGGGAGGGCAGTGGAAGGCTAGAGAGGGGTTGAGGATAAAGGGAACTAATGTAATCGCTCCGTAACGATTTTCCCTGATCGTGCAACATAAACCATTAGTACACATGGTCACGTTTTATTTTAAAGGTCTGTACTCTCCGAATCATTTACAGGAAAGTGAATTAGGTTTAGGAGCTTTGTTAAGATTTCTACTCTTTTCTTGGATATTTTTCACAGGGAGTAATTTATGGATCTCTTTGAAAAAAATCCAGCATATTTAGTTGTCAAGTTAAGTATACTCATTAAAGACTGTCTCTATTTCCCCTACCACTACCACACAACAATATTTTATTTTAAGTATAACATAGTTATTGTGAAACAATAAAAAAACAACAACTCATGACCAGCATAATAATGCTTTGTTACATATGTGATTCATAGTCCAATCACCAGAACAAATGCTAGAATTGTACATTTCTGCAAACCATTGATATACAGAAACTTCACGCATGTTTCAGCTATCTTTACATTTCAATGTGTGTGTGTGTTTTGTCAGGTTAAGGAACAAAAATAACTTGGTTAGGGTGAGGAAAACATTGTGCTTTTTGTCACCACCACCAACAAAAAAAAGTCAAAAAGTCTGGCTGAAAACACGCAGTTTAGTCAGCTGAAACATCGACTGTGAAAGCAGCTTGTTATGACCCATATTTACATTTTTAGCTGGGCAGCGAACTTTAGTTTGCGTGGAAAGGAAGCAGGCAAGGAAGTATAAAGAGTGGAAACAGGGAGGAGACTGGGGATGGAGGGTTGGTCGACATTCATACAGGAGATGCTGTTCATGTCCAGTGTTCAACATATATTACGTAACTGAAGTTACGTAGGTAATGTAGTTATTTTAAGGCAAACAACGATGTTTTCCTGAACCTAACCAAGTAGTTTTCATGCCAGAATCCAACCAAATTGCAAATGTACGACAAAGGCTGAAGCAGTCACATCGTTTTGGGAGTTACTCGCAATCAACCTATTTAACGGTTTAGCTACGAGGATGTGGTGTCTCGAACAAAAGTTTAGCTGCTGTCACACAACCACCACCACCTACTGCTAAGACAGTCAGCTGATACACATGTAATCTTAACATAATAAGATTTGTTTTGTACAAATGTTCATATGATTCGTATGAAACAAATTTAGAATTACTGAGGTTTGTAGAATCGTATCATGCCGACATTTATTCTGGTCTGATAAAACGTTTGTTTTGCTTGTGTACTGTGACATCTGACACTTTGAACTATCTGTCAACTCTAACTATGCAGCGGAGCCTCCGAAGAGGCAGATCTGTTACTGGCACCTGCAGAAGTGTGAGACGACACTTCCTACACAGTTTTTCCCTGCATTACTTCCCTCTCATGTTTGATACCAAACACTCGTAACAGGTTTTCGCTTTTGCTACATCTGCACACGTCTTCCCTTCATCCGTCTTCCACCTCTGGCGTCATATTCGACCCTTTGGGAAACCTTCCTCTTATCCCTCAACCCCCAGATAGGTCGACCCTACGAGCACTCATTTTTGACCCCTTGCACAAAAGCACCTGGGGAACCAGCGCACAGCCAGGCTGCAGCAGGCAAAGAGCAGATAGGGAGAAGGAGGTGGAGAAAGGTGTGCACGCTCTCACCTATGTACTGTCCATTGAAATAGCCCTCACAGTCACAGTCCTCTGTAGGGAGGCAAGCAGGGAAAAGAGGGGGTAAGCACAGGGTAAGAGACCTGGAAGAGTTAAGGAGTCGGGGAGGTGGAAGAGTTAAAGAGGGTGGGGGGGGGGGGGCGGGCCACGGGCGCTGGAGAGGGCAGGCGACAGGCAGCAGGCAGGCAGACAGCAGGAGGCGAGAGAGCGGAGGGGCAGCCAAGAGATAATGAAGGCAAACGGCCACTAACGGAGGCTTAATGGAAAGATTTGACATTACGAGACGAGAGAGGAGGAAAAAGAGAGGAGAGAAGAGGAGAAATGTGGCTCTCCCCCATCTGGAAAGGAGCCAGCTGTGATCCAGACAAGCCTGAAGTCCCCAAAGAGGCTCAGCTGAGACCTCGGACACAGAAATCTACACATCCAAACCGTGATTGTGACTCATCTAAATGTCTAAAGTCAGTGGTTTCATGATAATATGCACTAATTTTGAGAAAATTGGTAAATGATGGATGGAAAACGAGACAAAAACATGAAAACAGCGGCTGAGACGACAGCGGAGTAAAGACGAGGAGGGACGAACGGAACAAAAGATAACAGGGAGGGAAGATGACGCAAAAGAAAAGAGGAGCTATTGTTATCTTTAACAACTTCGGCTAGGTTGGGCTGCAGTCTCCAGGGACGCTGTTCTGCCTGCACATTACCTGGTACAATACACACACACACACACACACACACACATACACACACACACACACACACACACGCTAAACTAGGCAAAGAATCTCTATTCTGGTCTGGTGAGCTAACAGCAGGAGGGGAGGAATTAAGCTATGAGCAGTAGAAATCCTAAACGCACACCCCAGCACACATGCAACCGCTCAACACACAAAAGGCTCAGTGGCCTTTATGAATATGTTTAATCGTGTCTTTTTTTTTTTTTTTTTTGCGTGAGGATGTTTGAGATGTTTCTGCACGTGTACCCACCTTTATCACATCCTTGGTCGTCTGATAAAGATTTGCAACAAGGGAAAACAGAGTGCACAACGTTAGAAGCATCAGAGACAAATGACAAAGAGAGAAGTGGATATTTTTGAGTGTGAGGATTTGCTGATGTTAAATTTGGTCGCCGGTGACGTCACAGAGGAGACAGAGGGGGTGGAGGTGGCGTCCATATTTAAAGAGCCCCTGCTAGGATTTAGGGGGAATTAATCAGAGAGCTGGAGGAGCGCGGAGAGAGGCCGAGACAGGCAAGACCCCGCAGGCTCGGCTCGGCTCAGCTCGGCCCGGCTCGCTGCTGCGCGCCGTGGCAGGGCTAGCTGCCATACTGCTAAGCTCTTGTTGTCTCCCCGTGGCTCAGGCCTAATCGGATCGCATGCAGCTTACGTGCCACGAAGAGCCACCACTCACATTACTCACTCACCTGGCCGTTTACACGCCGCCTATATGAGAAATTGAGAAGTGTAATGTATTGTTGGGGCTTTGTTTCTCAGCAGGCTCAGCTTGTAATGCCCCGTCTGGATCTGCTTAAGCTCAACCGCTCTGGAGCCAGATGGACCAAACATGAAAGAGATTAATTCATATCTGTGATCCCTCCCTCTCCGTCTCTGTGCCCCTCCATCTCTCTCTCTCTTTTCCCTTTTTAAAAAACATGTCCACACAGCAGCATGGAGAGGATGGACAATGAATACTAATGCCTCTGAGAACGCCAATTACCAGCAAGAAAAGGTCAATAAACATCAATGAAAACATCGCTGCATTTATCCAGCGGAGATATTATTGTCCTTAAATGACAGTGACTGAGTACGGTGTCGTTGAGGGGAGGGCTGATAGTGAGAGAAGCTGCAGGTAGTAAATGTGTAACACGGAAATGATGCAGAAAGATGCAGTGGAATCCTGGGAAGCAAAGACTTACAGACAGGCTTTTTAGGGGATTTTGGATTCGGGAGCGTGCCCATTTTCATCCTGTAGGCCAGTCGCCTGGAGGAAAGCGCCGCAGGACAAAAAAACAAAAAACAAAAAGCCAAAGAGGATGGGAGGCAGGAAGAGAATCATCAGGTCAGAGAAACACAGTAAGCCAAAGGTGGAGGAGGATGTGTCAGAGAGGTGGAACAAAAGATCTGATCATAAAGCAGAGAGGATCATATAAATGTGTATAAACAGATAAACAGAGTATGAAACAATGGACCCCTCGGCTTCAACAAGACTAAAGCTGAAGGAGACTCAAAACCGTTACACTATGTCTTTGTGATCATTTCATGTGTTTTCATTTCTGCTTAGTACCCTTTTCAGTCATTTTATGTCTCTTTCATCATTTCGTGTCTATTCGTGGTAGTTTTGTATTTCTTTGTAGTCAGTAGTAGTTTTAAGTCTCTGCACTTGTTTTGCCTCCCTTCTTGGTCATTTTATGTCTCTTTGTGATCGCGATATGTTTTTTTGTGGTGGTTTTGTGTGTCTTTGCCATCATTTGGTTTCACTTTGTGGTAATTTCATATGTTTTTGTAGGTGTTTTTGTTTGTGGTTGTATTCTATCTCTTTGTAGCTGTTCTAAGTTTCTGTACTTGTTTTGCTTCTCTATTTTAACATTTTACGTCTCTTTGTGGTCACTTCATGTCTCTCTGAGGTGGTTGTGTGTCTCTTTGATTTCAATTTGTGTCTTTTTGTGGTGGTTTTATGTCTCTTTGTATTTCTTTTGTATTTCTTTGTAGTCGTTTGAAGTCTGTGGCCGTTCTGTGTCACATTTTTGTCACATCTCTTTGTGGTCATTTTCTATGTCTCTGTTGTTGTTCTTCATCCCTGTGTCGGTGTTTTCCCTGTCGTCCTGGTCACTGTGCGTCTCTCTGTA
Organism: Acanthopagrus latus; assembly: GCF_904848185.1. Lineage (NCBI taxonomy): Eukaryota > Metazoa > Chordata > Actinopteri > Spariformes > Sparidae > Acanthopagrus > Acanthopagrus latus. The sequence continues at coordinate 16,681,995 of NC_051061.1, forward strand.
GTGGTTTGACTTTCTAACAAGAAAACATCAACAGACAATTCAAACTCCCATTCAGTAATCCGTCCATCACACTGTGTGATGTCCGTCATTGAGCAGATCTGAGATGTCACTTGTGTTCAGTCATGCTGATGCATTTAAAGACATTTTACTCATTCATCACTGTTTCAACCTAAAGCTCAGAGCGCAGCAGGAGCCCGCAGCATCAGCAGAAATGTGTTTTTTCACCATAAACATTTATCTAGCCTACAAAACACCATATTAAGGCATTTCAGAGCCTGGAGCCTGACCTGTGTCTTTAACTGTGTTTAAGCTGTGGTTTAATTCCAACAGACGCTGCAGTGTTTGGCAGGGATCTCCCAGCCTGCTCAGATCATCTTACTGACAGATTATGACACTAACAGTATCAGCTCACGCCTATTCAATGCTGTGTTTCGATTTTTTTTTTTTTCCAACGCTGCTTTGGTGCTCCATCTAATCATAGTTGACCCCTCAAAGTGGAACACATGAATGTGGATTTAACAGATTACAAACGACTGGATAAAATAAACGCCAGCGCTGAGAGGGTGAATCGTACGGTCCTGGTGGCGCTGATGAGTTTACACAAGGTTGTTCGTCTGACGTGAACATGATGTGATGACCCGTCTCCTCCCAGCGCGCTCTCACCTCTCCTGGAACTGTTTGGAAGGGACGAGTCCGGCCCGCAGGTTGCTGTCTCCCACACGCTTGGCCTGCCACCACGTGGGGTCGTCCTGGGTGACGACCTGCAGGATGTCTCCCCGCTTGAAGGGAAGTCCTGCTTCTTGACAGGGCGTCGCCTTGTCTTCCAACGGGATGTAGTCGAACAAGGCTCTCACATACACCTGGAGCAAAAAAACAATAAGACGCATATTTAGATATTTACTGTCGGACAAGGCTGTTCATCTGTCACAGAAAACAACAGACAAGTGTTTCGGCTTCAGCTCACCTTGCTCTCCTTCAGGCGGTCTTCTTCTTTGATGGCAGGGATTATCTTTAGAGTGATGGAGCCCTGGGACTGGGACTAGATCACAAATAGACAGAGGAGGTGGAGAGGAGATGAAACTGTGTCTGCAACGTCAAATTAAAGACCAACACCAAATCCTTTAGGTGGATTTTACAAACAAAAAATATGTCTTCATCTCATACCTCGTCTTAATTATTAACTTATATTCCTACATCGCTGATCTATACCAGGATTTCTTTACACACTGGACTAACAGCAGAACTGCGTCTCTCACCAGCAGCTGGCTGATCTCGTCGGGCCTCTTGTGGATCACAGAGACTCCGTTGACCTCCCTGAGTTCATCTCCGACATGGACCAAACCTGTGAGGCGACAGCATGAAGACACAGAGCAGACAGCATCAGTAACAGTCACAAAGACTCTTCCCCATGTTTATCGGTCGTATCTCAACATCAGTATCGTTGTCAGATCCACAGATACGGGCCGCCTCCGTCCTCAGCTGTTATCTATTTAGCTGCAGCCACAACAATGAAATCAAAGGCTGAGAGAAGTCAGATCGATACGCTTCTCCCTCAGGACAGGGCAGCACATCCACACACACACACACCATTGTGTAATCATATGTATGTATCATGTACACATCTGACGGACTCACAAAGAGACCCGAGGCTCATTCTGAAATCACTCCACAGCTTCGGCAGATTTTTCCAACACTTGACGCAGCAAGAAAACAGAGGAGGCTATGAATGATTAATGGATAAGAACACTGATAGGTTTGCTTTCCCAGCATGCAGCGCGCGTGCACACACGCACACACACACACACACACACACAGATATTTCCATGGTAACACCCATGAAAGGACCCTTGCTGAGTCTATATCATGTGTGATTGATTCTCTGGGGATCGTGGAGCGCGTTGGGTTTCAGCAACAACTGTTCCATCCCTCTCATTTATCTCCTGCTTCATCTCACTCACTCACTCACTCTTGCTGTGGTGTTGACCTCATTAAAGTATCGGGTTGTGATTTGTTATCTTGAACATATGTGCATATTCTTGGTGAAACTGTTTCACTAGAACTATCCAACTGCTGAAAAAAAACCTCAGGAGCCTCCCGGGGCGTCCTGGTGGCTCAGCTTCCTGAGGGCTGTGCTACATTACTGCGATCGTCCTGGCTGTCGTACTATTTTCGCACGTCATCCTTCAGTTGAGCTACGTATATAGCAACAGTGTCCCAAAATCTTTAATATGAGCTGGTTCCATTTTAGTTAGTGATGATTTGACCGTGTAGAAGGGATCTGAAGAGACAAACAGATGAGCACCTGTACAGGTGAGTGGCTCTCAACCTCTTCTGTGTGTGAAAAAATAAAAGTTCCAACTCTGCAGTAAAATGGACCCTGTCAGTGTTTTACTATTATATATGATATCATCTAGAGCAGCGCATCATATTCTCTGAGATCATCATGTCCTGAGAGAATGCATTTGTAAAAGAAAAATCAATGTTTCATGAGCTTAAATTAAAAAAACAGCTTGTTTTCAGCTTTGTGATGATCTTCCAGCTGATCCTAGAAGGTTTTAAAACAGTTTATTTAGCTGAAAAAGGAGAAACATCTTCTCAACTCATTAAGGAACTCTTCATCATTCAGTTTATCAGAAAAAAATCTGACTAAAAACAATCAAAGATGGTTTTCACTTGACAGGAAAGGTAAGACAAAAATTGTAATTCTAGTTAAGTAACTAGTAACTAAAGCTGTCAGGCAGATGTAGTGAAGTAAAAAGTACAGTATGTTTTTTGGGGGGGTGTAAATAAACTGAGACAAAGTTTTATCCTCCAGCTGCACACAAATTACACATGAAGGCATTTATGTGTGTATCAGTTGTTATCCATAAACTGACTTTATGGTGGAACATTTCAAATTAGATTTGTGAAGCATGTTCTCCATCAGAATTTCATGGCAGAGGAGAAAGCATGCAAGGGGATACTCTCATGACAACACACTGGGAACAGATCGTGTGATTGATTTGGGACTAATAAAAGTAAAGAAATGCTATTCTTTCCCTCTGTGGCTCTGATGTGGCCGGCTGTGTTTGCTCCTGTTCAGTATCTCCTCTCCAATGTACACAAAATGTATACGCTTTTCATACCTGCATCCTGCATCCACAAGCACTTCAAATCAAAGCATAACATCCTGGATAAATACCCTTGTTTGTTGAGTCTCATCCCCAAGTGGACAAATACTGACGTCGTTCTGCAGGACGTTATATGTTGTTGTTTTACGATAAACTCTTGCCACACATTTTTTCCCCCAGAGATGATTCTGAGGTTATTTGCACTGTGTTTCACTCCAGCACCACGCTTCCTGTGCATGCAGGAGGATAAGATGCACTGAAAACATGATAATAACCAAAGCTGTGCTGTATATAAAACATGGGATGTGATGGAGAGTCACAAAGGACATATTCTGTTGCTAAAAACATGTCAACCATGTGAATATTTGGAGGTCTAAGGAAGGAAAAGTCCAGATTATTATATAAAACTCACCCTCCTTATTTCCTGCCCTTGTAATTATGGCCTGACTGCTAAGAATTAATTCCTCTTGCCCGTGTTCCAGCCCTCATGTCGGGAACTACCGCTACAGAAAGCTCAGAGCGACACAAGATGAAAAGGCATAAATTACCACTCCGGTCAGCTGCCCCTCCTCTCATGATCCGAGCCACGATCACCGCCCCAGTGGCCTCATCCCGCCTGATGGTGGCTCCCTGGGGCACAGATGGAAGAACATATCATTAACAGAAGGGAGCAAAGGTCTCTGCTCCCTGTCCTCGCCTCCACTCTCATCCATCACAACTCACCAGAGGCTCCTTGTTCTTCACCAGCCTGACAATCTTCACCGACTCTTCCTCCAGCTCCTCCTCGAAGTCGTCCGGCAGCGGCGGCAGCACGGGGTCAAAGTTCTTCTGAGCCACGGTGTCGTGCACCGAGAGAACGGCCTGATGGGACGGAAAACAGACGTGCTGGGCTTAGAGAGCTGACGCTGAGCCGCCAGGGCCGCCTGACGTCTGCCAGAGTCAGTGAACAGGCCTCGGTGATGAAGTTGCAGTGCGATGTCAAGGCAAAGGAAAATGTCTGACTGACAGGGAAAACAGGCCACATGATGGTCCAGCAGCGCTGCATGTTCGTACCTTGAGATGTGGTGACGTCAGCAGGTGCAGCAGCTCCTTCTCCTCCGTGCTCATTGGTCCGCTCTGCAGCTCCTCCGCCACCTGCCCATCGAAACACACACACACACACACACACACACACACACACACAGGGACCATCAGCTCTGACCTCATGTGAACCTACGCGCGCGTATGTCGGTAAAACACGCTGCGGTTTACCGTCCAAATAATGCAGACAGATACACAGACACAAGGGGGGAGATAAGTAGCGAGCAGCTCAGGTCAGCAGTTTCCAGCTGATGACCGGTGGGAGCAGCAGGATATGGAGTTTCATTAGATGAGCCTCGGGATGATTCAGCATTTTTCAGGACATTAACATTCACTTTTGATACTTGCTGTTGCTTCTCGGTGGGAGCTAACTCATTGTGACTGACTGCTGTGCCCAAGTGCAAAATGAATTTAGGTGTGTGTGTGTGTGTGTGTGTGATGAGCTTACATCCTCTGCCAGAGATGAGGCACTGTGGAGGACGGGCGTTGGACTCTGCCTCTCATACTGTCGCAACTTCTCATGAATCTGTGACACAAAAAACACGTCGTTTGTCAGAGGAGAGTCTCATGAGGGAGAGCACAGTTTTGGAAATCATTAGTGAACACCCCACCTTCATGAGGTATCCCAAGCTCCTCTCGCTGAAGACATCCTTGAGGAAGACCATGTCCTCTTTGTGATTGGCATCTGGACGCAGCTGAGAGGTCAGCAGGGCCAACGTCTCGTGCAGCCCTGCGGAGGAGAGGAGGAAGAAAAAAAACCCTCATGTAGATTATCATGAACAGATGGGAGCGCGGCAAGCTTCGCGCAGTATGGACAGTATGTGTCGAGCATCTGTGCCAACTCATCTCACCCGCTCCTGCTGTGAGGACTGGCATGGCTTCTTTCATGGGTCAGTGAGGTGAGGAGGGGGGGGAAACCTGGGAGGAGGAGGAGAAAGAGAGGAATTATAATCTCAGTGCAGATGCATTCAGTTTCCGAGAGGTTTCCCTGTCTGGGAGGGAAAAAAAAGTCTGCCACTTCTCACAAATAGGCAAAAAAAAGAGGAGTATAATGGTGTTTTTGTTTTTGCTTGTGTGAGTGTGTACGACTGATGTAAAGGCATCCGGGGACCTGTGTGCGGTAATTATAGCCATAAATCATCTCCTTGTAGGCTTTACGCTATAAGTCCGGGCTGCACTTTCCAATTTTGCAGTGCAATTACCTCATCTGTGAGTGTGGAGGTGTGTGTGCGTACGTCTGCTCGCGTTATAGAGCCGTACCAGGAAGATAAACAGTCACTGCCGGCACTATTAATCACACTGACGCTCACCACACCCTCTTACAAGCTTTGTGTTGGTGTGTGAGAGAGCAGGAGGAGAGTGGGCACAGAGCTGTAGGAGCGATCTGAAACACTGTGTCATACAGCTCTGACTGATGGAGGACTTTTATATAACGGAGTGACAACTCATGACTCTGGAGGAAGAACGTCATCTCACATGCAGCTATAATAGTTCACAGTGCGAGTTGTTTGTGACGTGTCCTCTCCTCTCTGCCCAATAAAGCTACATGTAAAACATTCCCTCTCACAAAAGATATTTGTGGATCTATATTATTCACAAAATACCCTTCTAGAAACCAACATCCTGTTTTAAAGGCACACTTGAATCAGGACTGTGGCTGAGATTGGCACACAAGGCAAACAGGCGATGACCCTCCGGGCCATTGTAGCTTTGAGGTAAATGCTAACACCAGATGCTAACACGGTCACGATCTCTAGGCGCTCCAGGTGCAGCACGACTTTAGCGAAGCAAAAACATGGCTGACGGTTGCAAAATTATGTCTCTTCGGCAAGTGTGCACGGAATTGAACCCTCAGCACTGCAGCCTCATTGCACTGTGATCAAAATATAGAAGGAAAGCAACACATGAGCTGACAGAAACCATGAAATCTATTTACAGATTTCATTCACTAGCCTATTACAAATCCGACCCACGGGTGCTGCCATGTGTGATGTCAGATGTGGAGTCGGGGTAGAAGGAGCTGCCCTCAAGTTCAGCTGCACGTTTTCTAGTAGAAAGTTGTAAATATTCCAGTTCTGAGCTATCTGCAATGTGTGTGTACCATGTGTAGTGTTTACCATGTTCACCAGCTTAGTTTAGCATGTTAGCATGCTAACTTTTGCTAATTTGCACTAAACATAAATAACAATTTGGACAATTGAAAAATCTGACGTTGAAGTTGAAGGATCCTAAGGTTTCTTAAGAAGAAGTTGAAGAAAATAATGATTTGCCTCCATGTGGGCTAAATCAGAGGTTAAAAGATATCTGCAGTACATTTTGTACAGTAACTTTTTTGTATATTCATATGCTGCCACATGTCTGATTGACTCGAAGATACAGTCGGCTGCAGTCCTGCACAGACTGCTGGATTATGGCAGCCCCCACTGATCGATACTCCTGTCACTTCACTCAATACCCTCCATACTTCCTCTCTCTGGAAACATGAGTCAATAACACAGACCACAGAGTCCATCACATCACGGTCCGATGACAAAGCAGCAGGAAACATCACAAAGCCAAACAAATACGACAAAGCTGCGGCAGAGAGAATCAACATTTTTTACGTAATTCCCATTAGACGTCATCATTTGACCTTTACCTTTACAACAGTTTGGATTAACAGTGTGATAAATATGGGCCATTGAAGATCATTTTTCAAAGATCTGACATCCACACACTGGATTATATAATCACAGCCATAGACGTATTTGCTCCGGTGAAATATTGACAGAAAAATTGTGTTCAGACTGTTTAAAAAAGAGGCAGACGCCTGATTACTTAACCTGTCTGGCAACAGCGGGCTCGTCGGCTGTGTACGTGTAGAATAAACATAAGCTGTACGAGGGATGTGTTCAGCACGGGGCTGTCACGGTGTGCGACCACCTCGTGGAGGCCTGCAACAATGAGGCATCTTTTTGTGGCGTGCACTGAGACTGTCGAGTTCAATGATTCAACCCAGAAACACGGACGAGTTGTGAGCCTCAGAATCAGAAATCACACAGTTAAAATTACTCATTTAATGTCTGGAGACAAAGTTGACAAAAAGTGACTGGTAAACTGTTCGAACAGCATGCTAGTCGGTGTCCAATAGTACAAGCTATGGACTACTACCTGGTGTGTGGCAGTGGTAGAAATGTCAGATGATTCGGTCGGGTGGCAAACAGGAGCTGCAGACTCTACAGTGGCACCTAGTGGACAGGTGAGGAACAGCAGGTCTGGAATTATATTCAGAGACAAACTAAACTGAAGAAGAGGAGTCACAAGAGGAGGAGGAGGTGGTGGAGGGACTGTATTGCCTCTGGTCCAATATTGAGTTTGTCCAATACTTTGGTTCATGCAAAACTTACAACAACCCCATCAGCCTCAGCTCTATTAGGATCCTCAACATGACAAACACTATCAGCATGTTAGCATTAGCATTTAGCTCAAATCACCACTGTGCAGCCTCTACCCATATTGTGTTATTTAATGCATACCCACACTGAACCATTTCCATTTTAGGGTCACATTAAATAGGATTTAGGTTGACTATATTACAAAACTGTATTTTTAGACCCTCTACCCTGAATATATCAACATCGATGTGTGGTGCAGCGAGTGAAGAGTTCCTGAATGAGGGCAGAGAGGAAGAGCGTGAACAGACTGCAGCCGCCTGAATCCTCGACTCAAAACCAGTTTGATGCACATATGTTACAATCTTGTTGTTGCATTGCAATCAGTTATGTTACTTTTCTGTATCCCTACAAGCTTATCCGTGTGTAAATCTACAGCACGTCAACCTGAATTCCACTTCTCTACATTGCAAGCTTGCAGATTTCTCCCTCCATCTACAGCATCTCTGAAAGTATCCTCGCGCTTTGATGGCACATAATAAGAATATGATTAGCTGAGACGGACAGAGAAGGCAACGAGCTCATGAATAATGAACAGAGAGGATATCGCAGAGCCAGAGAAAGGGATGAGGAGAGGGTTTTTTTTTTGTTTTTTTTGTTTTCTGTCAGGAGACTCAGTGGGATCAACACACGGGAGACAGGGTCTTTATTCTCAAATGTGTCAGCTGGGGGTTTTCTTCACATAACCCCACTATATTTTTACTCAGCGAGGAGGAGAGGGGCTCATCAATGCAGCATCTCATCTTCATCCTTTAATGTATTCTGTGTAATATTCACTCTTAAGCATCATCGGCAGCAAAAGCCTGTTAGAAGTTTCTCCTCCCATTCATCTCATGACCAACAGAACTAATAGACGAGGGGAGATAACTGGCAAATAAAAATTTAAAGTCTCGATCTGCAAATGTGCAGATTTAGTGTGAAAGGATTGATTTACTATTCTGAACATTTTATTAGATATTTTTTTAATTTAATACCCACTTTCTTCCAATTAACACATGAAGGCATTCCTCTGTCTCGTCAACAATAACGTCATTGTGGCTTCTAATTGTACTGGTAATGGTTTTTGATTACTAAAATGAAGACATAGGGACAGAGCTGATGTTACGCCAGAGGAGAGCAGAGACAAAGTGAACAAAATTGCTCAATAAATCATGTGTGGAGTCACAACTAGACCAAAGTGCCATTTGCAGGTAAATGTGCTGCAGCTGAGAGCTCATTAGCTATCTAGCCTAGCGAACCAACATTAGCGATGCACTTTTCCCCTGTGATTGTTTGTTTGGTCGACCTGAGGCGGAGGACAAGATGTCTGATCGTGCAAGAGATGACTGGCTGTGAAATAAAGAATCAAATAGAATAGATAAGTGAATGCTGTGTAATCTCAGTTGGACCTTTTACTTTTTGACAACAAACTGTGTGACGTCCATCTAATCAGGAATACATATGTAAAGTATTTTTGTCTTGCTCTTGAGCATCAAAGCTGATCCAGTCAGTGTTTGTCTGGATTTCCGCACGAACGTTGCACAATAAACTGTTAACAGCTACTTTGGCATAGCTTAAACACTGCCAGTTTGCCAAAAATATTCACAAAGATCAACAAAAGTGTAAAATTCAGTGATATACTTTAATTCACACAGCATCAGATTACGTACATACACGTTGCATCTACGTCTCTAATCTATAGTTCAGGAACTGAAGAAATGCACTGACTGAATATTGAAGATTCTGGTTGTTTCTGAAGTGAATTTAATCACATCAAAGGGGAGAAATGGGGACCCATTTTTCAATTTGGAGACAGTTAAAAAGAGCTAAAGTACTTCTTATGATTTTAACTTTCGTCTATTCAGAATCAGATTGCGACAAAAGGTAAGTAAAGGACTGCAAGGATTGGTTTCCTCTCCGACTCTGGGTTTAATTTCTCACAAATATTATCCATGATGATTCAACTTCTAGTTAGTGTCCCATGTTTCTGTCTGGTTTTCAAAGGCTTGCGTCATGTCACATGTCTCGAGAGTCTCCCTTTGATGAAGCATTAGAAGAATCTCTTCATTGTTCTTTACGTCGTCGACGCTCCTTTGATATTTCCCCCAACGAAGCTGTCAGATTCAGCGTGAAGAAAACAAAAGCCGCCAAAGAGACGAAAATAAGTCGATTAATGTATTTGATGAAAATTGCACACAAGTTGTGTTTTCCTGAATAATTAAATTGGAGGTGGATGTCACATCTCCCCGTCTGCTGCAGTTGAGTCAGTAACCGTCTTGGGAGAATGACTTCATCTACTCAGCTGCTCTAACACCGACGTGGTGAGATCATCGAGGAGGGGCATCGTGGGAGCACCTCTAACAAGAAGTGGACCGAGGTAGTCATGAGTGTGATGCTTCATGGAAAGATGTAGGCACAAGTACTATATTTGTGCTATTATTTTTTTTTTAGCATTTTAATCAACACCTGTAGCGGCACATAGAGCAACATTTCCTGCTGGAATGAAATCCTAAACATTATTATGACCTCTGAGTAGCAGCTGTTGTCTTTTCTTTTTGGGAGGATTTAGCCATTTTAACACCAGGACTCCCGTCTCACTGTGCAAACCAAGTTAAACCCAAATTGCTTGCAGGGGTACCACCGCTGATTATGCAGCATTTGATTGTGATTGTTTTAAATGCATGCAAACGAGCCGCAGTTTTTATTCCCTCCTCCAGGATGAGAATCGTTGCAGCCAGACGTTTGGAGAGGTCTAACGCAGAATCAACACCGCAGCCTGTTGTTTCCTGATGTGTGTGTCGTCAATATTTGTTATCGGCTCATTCTTTCCCTCACAGATTCCAACTTCTGGCTTTCAGAGAACTGACAGGAATCAGCTCTTACCAGAAAGCGTTGCATCCCTGCTGTGCTGCTCCCCTGCAAAATCCCCACTACAAACATCAAGCCCGCAAACGTCACTGATCCAGAAATAGCCATCACACATTTACGCATCTCATCCCAGAGAGAAAAAAAAATGTCATTTTCAGTTCAAATCTAGTTAAGAGCTTAGCTGCAGATCACACAAACATGATGGAGCCCCAGTGAGGTCAGAGAAAACAGCTCAGACGTCAGCTGATCAGATCACAGCCTTCGTCACATAAATGTTCATCTAGACACATTTAGCTAAAGTGCAGACAGATCAGCCGCCGCCGTCGCTGCATTAATACCATGATCCTGTGGTAAATAAGAGATTTGGGAAGCAACACAACCCTGGATGTGAATGTCTGTGTTGTTCGTCCACACTTGATGCGCTCATTCATAAAGAACTCACATGAACACCCAGCTAACATACTCAGACATCCCGTCTCTGAGCCCCTCCTACTTCGTCCTACTCTCTCTTGTCTTCCCCCTCTTTGTCTCTTGGCTCGGTCTGATTTATC